>NC_053025.1:393433932-393731449 GCF_003073215.2 Triticum urartu
ACATTACCATCAGCGTCAGTCTTCTTCTTAAAGATCCATTTATTCTCAATTGCTTGCCGATCATCGGGCAAGTCAACCAAAGTCCATACTTTGTTCTCATACATGGATCCCATCTCAGATTTCATGGCTTCAAGCCACTTTGCGGAATCTGGGCTCACCATCGCTTCTTCATAGTTCGTAGGTTCATCATGATCTAATATCATGACCTCCAGAACAGGATTACCGTACCACTCTGGTGCGGATCTCACTCTGGTTGATCTACGAGTTTCTGTAGTATCTTGATCTAAAGTTTCATGATCATCATCATTAGCTTCCTCACTTATTGGTGTAGGTGTCGCAGAAACAGTTTTCTGTGATGTACTACTTCTCAATAAAGGAGTAGGTACAGTTACCTCGTCAAGTTCTACTTTCCTCCCACTCACTTATTTCGAGAGAAACTCCTTCTCTAGAAAGTTTCCGAACTTAGCAACAAAAGTCTTGCCTTCGGATCTGTGATAGAAGGTGTATCCAACAGTTTCCTTTGGATATCCTATGAAGACACATTTCTCCGATTTGGGTTCGAGCTTATCAGGTTGAAGCTTTTTCACATAAGCATCGCAGCCCCAAACTTTAAGAAATGACAACTTTGGTTTCTTGCCAAACCATAGTTCATAAGGCGTCGTCTCAACGGATTTTGATGGTGCCCTATTTAACGTGAATGCGGCCGTCTCTAGAGCGTATCCCCAAAACGATAGCGGTAAATTAGTAAGAGACATCATAGATCGCACCATATCTAGTAAAGTACGATTACGACGTTTGGACACACCATTACGCTGTGGTGTTCCGGGTGGCGTGAGTTGCGAAACTATTCCACAATTTTTCAAATGTACACCAAACTCGTAACTCAAATATTCTCCTCCACGATCAGATCGTAGAAACTTTATTTTCTTGTTACGATGATTTTCAACTTCACTCTGAAATTCTTTGAACTTTTCAAATGTTTCAGACTTGTGTTTCATTAAGTAGATATACCCATATCTGCTTAAGTCATCTGTGAAGGTGAGAAAATAACGATATCCGCCACGAGCCTCAATATTCATCGGTCCACATACATCGGTATGTATGATTTCCAACAAATCTGGTGCTCTCTCCATAGTACCGGAGAACGGTGTTTTAGTCATCTTGCCCATGAGACACGGTTCGCAAGTACCAAGTGATTCATAATCAAGTGGTTCCAAAAGTCCATCAGCATGGAGTTTCTTCATGCGCTTTACACCGATATGACCTAAACGGCAGTGCCACAAATAAGTTGCACTTTCATTATCAACTCTGCATCTTTTGGTTTCAACATTATGAATATGTGTACTACTACTATCGAGATTCATCAAAAATAGACCACTCTTCAAGGGTGCATGACCATAAAAGATATTACTCATATAAATAGAACAACCATTATTCTCTGATTTAAATGAATAACCGTCTCGCATTAAACAAGATCCAGATATAATGATCATGCTCAACGCTGGCACCAAATAACAATTATTTAGGTCTAATATTAATCCCGAAGGTAGATGTAAAGGTAGCGTGCCGACCGCGATCACATCGACTTTGGAACCGTTTCCCACGCGCATCGTCACCTCGTCCTTTGCTAGTGTCCGCTTATTCTGTAGTCCCTGTTTCGAGTTGCAAATATTAGCAACAGAACCAGTATCAAATACCCAGGTGCTACTGCGAGCATTAGTAAGGTACACATCAATAACATGTATATCACATATACCTTTGTTCACCTTGCCATCCTTCTTATCCGCCAAATACTTGGGGCAGCTGCGCTTCCAGTGACCAGTCTGCTTGCAGTAGAAGCACTCAGTTTCAGGCTTAGGTCCAGACTTGGGTTTCTTCTCTTGAGCTGCAACTTGCTTGCTGTTCTTCTTGAAGTTCCCCTTCTTCTTTTTCCCTTTGCCCTTTTTCTTGAAACTAGTGGTTTTGTTAACCATCAACACTTGATGCTCCTTCTTGATTTCTACCTCCGCAGCTTTAAGCATCGCGAAGAGCTCGGGAATAGTCTTGTTCATCCCTTGCATATTATAGTTCATCACGAAGCTCTTGTAGCTTGGTGGCAGTGATTGGAGAATTCTGTCAATGACGCAATCATCTGGAAGAGTAACTCCCAATTGAATCAAGTGGTTATTATACCCAGACATTTTGAGTATATGCTCACTGACAGAACTATTCTCCTCCATCTTGCAGCTATAGAACTTATTGGAGACTTCATATCTCTCAATTCGGGCATTTTCTTGAAATATTAACTTCAACTCCTGGAACATCTCATATGCTCCATGACGTTCAAAACGTCGTTGAAGTCCCGATTCTAAGCCGTAAAGCATGGCACACTGAACTATCGAGTAGTCATCAGCTTTGCTTTGCCAGACTTTCATAACTTCTGGTGTTGCTCTAGCAGCAGGCCTGGCACCCAGCGGTGCTTCCAGGACGTAATTCTTCTGTGCAGCAATGAGGATAATCCTCAAGTTACGGACCCAGTCCGTGTAATTTCTACCATCATCTTTCAACTTTGCTTTCTCAAGGAACGCATTAAAATTCAACGGAACAACAACACGAGCCATCTATCTACAATCAACGGAATAAGTCTCCTCAAAATCGACACCTGGTCGTTGAGTGAACCCTTGAGCGACGAGCCTTGCTTTGTACCGTACTACCTTATTATTTTCATCTATCTTTCGAACAAAAACCCACCTATGGCCAACAGGGCGAATGTGGGGAGGAGTTTGACAAACTGGTCCGAACACCTTCCTTTTGTTGAGAGATAATAATTCGGCAGTAATTGCCTGCTGCCAATCTTTCCAATCCGACCATTTCTTGCAATCAGCGAGCGTGTTAGGCTTAGGGTCAAGATCTATGATTGAGGCAATTCTCGTAGCAAAGTTAATGTCGACAACCACCGTTGCTCGGTTCAGGGACTCCCCCGTATAAATATAATTTATGGCCATTTCGTCATGGAGCGCATCCGGCGCTAACACTTGCTCTACCAAATTTCCATTATGGGAGCAAGGTCCTTTAGATTTCCTGCGCTGATGTGTGCGCTCACATCTCCGCTGGGTGTTTCCCCTATGGTAAAGTTTAAGTCCGGAATTTCGTGCACTGAATTTTCCATACTTGTGCTAGGTCTCGACTGGCTCCCCGTTTCACTTTGGGGTACTTTGGCGACAGGCTGTAATAAATCTCTCTTATCCTTTTTCGTCGGGCATCCCCGAGTACTTGGGATTTGAGAAGCCGGATCTCTTGTCCTTTTAGGCCTTTGGACGGGAGCGGGTATACCATCATTTTTCTTCGGTATTTCAACCCTTTTCGGTGCATTACGCGCATGCACATGCGATTTTGTCACAGTATTTAAGTCACTAAAGTGGTCAGGCAGTTGATTTGCTAATGACTGCAAATCTATTATCTTTTGGACTTCTCTCTCAGTCTCAACAGTGCGCGGGTCATGAGCGTGGATCCCCGTGTCTTGCCACGCGATTTCTTGACTTTTAGCATCAAGGGGTTGATTCTCTCCCCCTAAAGTCAAGAAAAGATCATCGTCAAAAATGCAATCAGCAAAACGGGCCGTGTGACAGTCACCTGTCATGGGGTCCAGATACCTGATTATGGACACAGTCTCATAACCAACGTATATCCCTGACTTACAGAGCGGGCCCATCGCCGATCGCTGAGGGGGTGGTATTGGTACATATACCTGGCAACCGAACCTGCGAAGGTGGGAAATTTTCGGTGCCGACCCTTGCACAAGCTGAACAGGAGAGTGGATGTTGTAGGCCGACGGTCTAAAGTTGATGAGATTGGCCGCGTGTAACACTGCGTGGCCCCAACATGTAGTTGGTAAATTACAACCCTGAAGGAGCGGTTGGGCGATGAATTTAATTCTTTTAATTAATGCCTCGGCAAGTCCATTTTGTGTATGAACATGCGATACCGAGTGCTCAACTTTGATTCCCATTGCCATGCAATAATCATCGAATGCCTTTGAAGTAAATTCTCCGGCGTTGTCCATTCGAATAGACTTTATACGATAATCCGGGAAATTATTCCTCATTTGTATGATCTGAGAGATCAGATTTGCAAAGGCATGGTTCCGTGTTGACAGCAGGCAAACATTGGACCATTTAGAGGAAGCATCAATGAGCACCATGAAGTACCGAAACGGCCCCATGAGGGGCTGAATTGGACCGCATATGTCCCCTTGGATACGCTCCAAGAACGCGGGGATTTCATCCCTCACCTTGAGGGGCGGTGGCCTAATGACTAACTTCCCCTTAGCGCATGCGGAGCACACAAAATCATCGGGATTCGGGAAGTTCTTCACGTTAACATTATGACCATGCGAGTTGTTTATTACATTTCTCATCATCCTAAGTCCGGGGTGGCCTAACCTATCGTGCCAGAGGCAGAAGAGTTCAGAGCTTCTAAAGACGGTCTTAAGGGTAGTGTACACGGGCGGTGCTACTATGTTAGTGTATTATAGCCCTGTGTCAAACGAAGGAAGCCTTTCGATAACATGTTTACCACTTGCATCCCGCTTTGTGATGAGTAGGCACTCCTTGCCGTTTTCATCATCGGTCTCAATATGGTAACCATTAGCGCGGATGTCTCTAAAGCTCAAAAGAGTACGAGTCGACTCCGGGTACAACAACGCATCATTAATGATCAAAGTTGTTCCCATAGGAAGTATAATAGTGGCTCGCCCGGAGCCAACTATGTGAGAACCGCAGCCGGCGATTGTCATAATACTTCCCGGAGATTTTTTAATGGACTCAAAGTACTAAGTTTCTCGTAAAATGGTATGAGTGGTGGCGCTATCGGCAAGGCACGTTTCCTCCATTTGGGCGTCACACGCGTTCTAAAATATGACATCTAATTAATGTAATGAGGAAGAAATACATTAAAAATAAATGCACACATCTCAGAACATAACATGCTATCATGTATAAATAATGGAATAAATGAATGAAATAAATGTCATCCAATCGCCAAAGTAAAGAATAAGTTTATGCTCTCATAGATCTTACAACCAAATCGAATTTATTCAATTTTATTGTATCAAATCACGGAATCATGATAACCAAAGAGGTACGCTAAGTGGACTCGGTGAAGAAGCCATTCACTTCAGGCACAATCTCCATACTAGTGAGCTGATCCTCCTTAGAAATCATCTTGGAGGCAGCATCAATATCTAGTGGCGGCGCCACCGCCGAGGTGACGATGTGGTCAACCTCCATGGCGACGTGGGCATCGGTAGAGACCGCCAAAGCTGTCGCGATGGGCACCACGGGGGTCGCCGCGATGGGCGCAGCAGGGGGCGTAGAGATCGTCACGGGAGCCGCCATGGGCGCCAGTGGTGTTCCCTCCTGAACCAAGGCGAGGTGCGTCTCATGCGCCTTCCGAGCCTTATATGCATCAACGACCTCCTATGGTGCGCGGCACTGGTGGGAGAAATGCTCCACCGAGCCACACCGGAAGAAGTCCCGAGGCCTCTGCCCCCCCTTGCCCGGCTTTTGCTGCTTAGGCGGGGCGGAGGGCTGAGGGCCCTTCTTCTTGCCCTTGCGGCCCCTCTTCTTCTGTTGAGGCTTGCGAACTTTGAGAGCATTCACCTCTTGGCGAGAACTCCCCCCAAGTGGTTGCGCGGCAAAGTTCTTTTTCAGAACCTCGTCCTATGCCTCTGCCACCTGGAGGACGTCAATCAACTCTGAATACCTCATGTAGTTGCCCTGGCGGTAGTTCCGTGCGGACAGGAACGCGTCAGGGTGGAATGTGGATAGGGTTTTCTCAATCTTCTGAGTGTCGGTAATCTGAGTACCACACATCTGAAGAGTCGTAAAAATCTGGTGTAGAGCCGAATTGTACTCCCCAACCATCTTGAAGTCCGCAAACCTCAGACGGATCCACTCTGCCTCTACACATGGCTTAACAATGTACTTCAGCCGCTCAAACCGCTGCTTAAGAGTGGTCAAAAGGCCAGAAGCACTCCGTTAATCCATATACTCATCTTTCAGAGTTGGTGACAGGTGATGACGGAGAAAATACTGAGCCTGCGCATTCTCAGTTTCAAACTTGGGATCGGTGGGGGCCAGCTGGGTCCCCTTACCGATCGCCCTCAGGAGGGTTCTGCCTTGGAGACAAATCTCACAGTCTAAAGCCCATGACAGGTAGTTCATCCCCGTCTGGCCAAATCAGCAAACTCCTTGTGGACAATTCCGGCCATCTGCAATTTATGCAAAAATCATGAGATTACAGCAGGTAATCTTTTGCACAAATGCGATGTTGATAAACTTATTGAATTAAAATGACGTTCCAATATTTAAAACATGCTATTATATGACTTACTAAATGATTAAGAGTGCTAAACAATTAATCAACAACAGTACAATCATATAATAATATCATGTTACAAAGGATAGCATGTTAAGCGCATCTCGTATGTCAAAACTAGCCCAAAAATTGAATTCCCGAGGCATTTTAAGCCCAAATACGTGTTTTTTGTGAAAACAGACAGTTCCAGGGGCTTCTACGTGAAATATTACAGCAGGTATAAAACTTGCGTAAAATCTGGAAACTACGGGGGCTAAATCGCAAAAATCCCGCGCTACAGCCGGCACCCCCTTTTTTTGTGTGGAGGGATCCCCACAGCCGCGGCCCATCCGGCCCAGGAGCCAGTCGGGCCGGCCCAGCAGCCGGCGGCCTTTCCCGTAGCGACGCTAGGGTTTCCCCTAGCGCCCGCATCGGGGTGCGGCGGTGGTGCGCACGCGGGCGCGGTCAGGGCTGGCCAGGCATGCGCGGCTCGCCGGAGCGGCGACCAGGGCCGGCCAGTGTAGCCAGCGGCCACGACGCGGCCGGGCGCGCCATCACACGTACTCGCGACGGCGGCGGCCACACAGGGCGCGGCCGGGCTGGCCAGCGCGCGCGCGCTCGCGGCGGCGGCCACGCACGCTGATACGTCTCCAACGTATCTATAATATTTGATTGCTCCATGCTATATTATCTACTGTTTTGGACTATATTGGGCTTTATTTTCCACTTTTATATTATTTTTGGGACTAACCTATTAACCAGAGGCCCAGCCCAGACTTGTTGTTTTTTGCCTATTTCAGTGTTTCGAAGAAACGAAATATCAAACGGAGTCCAAACGGAATGAAACCTTCGGGAACGTGATTTCCTCACCGAACGTGATTCAGGAGACTTGGACCCTACGCCAAGGCATCAGAGAGGCGGTCACGAGGGTGGGGGGCGCCCCCTAGGGCGCGCCCCCTGCCTCGTGGGCCCCTCGGAGCTCCACCGACGTACTCCTTCCTCCTATATATACCTACGCACCCTAAACGATCAGAACAGGAGCCAAAAACCTAATTCCACCGCCGCAACTTTCTGTATCCACGAGATCCCATCTTGGGGCCTGTTCCGGAGCTCCGCCGGAGAGGGCCGTCATCGCGGAGGGCTTCTACATCATCATAGCCTCTCCGATGAAGTGTGAGTAGTTTACCTCAGACCTTCGGGTCCATTAGTTAGTAGCTAGATGGCTTCTTCTCTCTTTTTGGATCTCAATACAAAGTTCTCCCCCTCTCTTGTGGAGATCTATTCGATGTAATCTTCTTTTTGCGGTGTGTTTGTTGAGACCGATGAATTGTGGGTTTATGATCAAGTCTATCTATGAATAATATTTGAATCTTCTCTGAATTCTTTTATTATGATTGGTTATCTTTGCAAGTCTCTTCGAATTATCCATTTGGTTTGGCCAACTAGATTGGTAGTTCTTGCCATGGGAGAAGTGCTTAGCTTTGGGTTCGATCTTGCGGTGTCCTTTCCCAGTGACAGAAGGGGCAGCAAGGCACGTATTGCATCATTGCCATCGAGGATAACAAGATGGGGTTTATTTCATATTGCATGAATTTATCTCTCTACATCATGTCATCTTGCTTAAGGCGTTACTCTGTTTTTAACTTAATACTCTAGATGCATGCTGGATAGCGGTCGATGAGTGGAGTAATAGTAGTAGATGCAGAATCGTTTCGGTTTACTTGTCACGGACGTGATGCCTATATACATTATCATGCCTAGATATTCTCATAACTATGCTCAATTCTGTCAATTGCTCAACAATAATTTGTTCACCCACCGTAGAATACTTATGCTCTTGAGAGAAGCCACTAGTGAAACCTATGGCCCCCGGGTCTATTCTCATCATATCAATCTCCATCACTTTAATCTTGCTTTTCTTTTTTACTTTGCTTTTACTTTTCACTTTGCATCTCTATACCAAAAATATTATATCTATCAGATCTCACTCTCGTAAGTGACCTTGAAGGGATTGACAACCCCTAATCGCGTTGGTTGCGAGTAGCTATCGTTTTGTGCAGGTACGAGGGACTTGGGCGTGGCCTCCTACTGGATTGATACCTTGCTTCTTAAAAACTGAGGGAAATACTTGCGCTACTCTGCTGCATCATCCCTTCCTCTTCGGGGAAAACCAACGCAAGCTCAAGACATAGCAAGAAGGATTTCTGGCGCACTTGCCGGGGAGTCTACGCAAAAATTCAACATACCAAGTACCCATCACAATCCCTATCTCTCGCATTACATTATTTGCCATTTGCCTCTCGTTTTCCTCTCCCCCACTTCACCCTTGCCGTTTTATTCGCCCTCTCTCTCTATCCTCCCCCTCTATTTGCCTCTTTTGCCCGCTTGCCTTTTTGTTTGCTCGTGTGCTAGTTTGCTTGTTTATCGCGATGGCTCAAGATACTACCAAATTGTGTGACTTCACCAATACCAATAATAATGATTTCCTTAGCACTCCGATTGCTCCTCTTGCCAATACTGAATCTTGTGAAACCAATACTGCTTTGTTGAATCTTGTTATGAAAGATCAATTCGCCGACCTTCCTAGTGAAGATGCCGCTACTCATCTAAATAGCTTCGTTGATTTATGTGATATGCAAAAGAAAAAAGATGTCGATAATGATGTCCTTAAATTGAAGCTATTTCCTTTTTCGCTTAGAGATCGTGCTAAAGCTTGGTTTTCGTCTTTGCCTAAGAATAGTATTGATTCTTGGAACAAGTGCAAAGATGCTTTTATATCTAAGTATTTCCCTCCCGCTAAGATCATCTCTCTTAGAAACGATATTATGAATTTTAAGCAACTTGATCATGAACATGTTGCACAAGCTTGGGAGAGAATGAAATTAATGATACGTAATTGCCCTACTCATGGTTTGAATTTGTGGATGATTATACAAATTTGTTATGCCGGATTGAATTTTGCTTCTAGAAATCTTTTAGATTCGGCCGCGGGAGGCACTTTTATGGAAATCACTTTAGGAGATGCTACTAAACTCCTAGATAATATTATGGTTAATTATTCTCAATGGCATACTGAAAGATCTTCTAATAAAAAAGTGCATGCGATAGAAGAAATCAATGTGTTGAGTGGAAAGATGGATGAACTTATGAAATTATTTGCTACTAAGAGTGTTTCTTCTGATCCTAATGATATGCCTTTGTCTACTTTGATTGAGAATAACAATGAATCTACGGATGTGAATTTTGTTGGTAGGAATAATTTTGGTAACAACGCTTATAGAGGGAATTTTAATCCTAGGCCATATCCTAGTAATACTTCTAATAATTATGGGAATTCCTACAATAACTCTTATGGAAATTATAATAAGATGCCCTCTGAATTTGAATAGTGTTAAAGAATGTTTATGAATTCACAAAAGAATTTTAATGCTTTGCTTGAAGAGAAATTGCTTAAAGTTGATGATTTGGCTAGGAACGTTGATAGAATTTCTCTTGAGGTTGATTCTTTAAAGCTTAGATCTATTCCTCCTAAGCATGATATCAATGAGTCTCTCAAAGCCATGAGAATTTCCATTGATGAGTGCAAGGAAAGAACCGCTAGGATGCGTGCTTCCAAAGATGCCTTTATTAAAGCGTGTTCTTCCAATTCCTATGAAAATCAAGATGAACTAAAAGTTATTGATGTGTCTCCTATTAAATCTTTATTTTGCAATATGAATCTTGATGAAACTGAATATGATCTTCCTTTACCTAGAAGGCGTTCTAAAAATTCGGAGTATTTAGACCTTTATGATGAAATTGATGAAAGTGGGATTGAAAGAAATAAAAATCTAGATGTTGCTGAACCCACTATATTGGATTTCAAGGAATTTAATTATGAAAGTTGCTCTTTAATTGATTGTATTTCCTTGTTGCAATCCGTGCTAAATTCTCCACATGCTTATAGTCAACATAAAGCCTTCACCGAACATATTATTGATGCCTTGATGCAATCTTATGAAGAAAAACTTGAGTTGAAAGTTTCTATCCCTAGAAAACTCTATGATGAGTGGGAACCAACTATTAAAATTAAAATTAAAGATCTTGAGTTTTATGCTTTGTGTGATTTGGGTGCTAGTGTCTCCACTATCCCCAAAACTTGTGTGATTTGCTAGATTTCCACGATTTTGATGATTGCTCTCTAAACTTGCATATTGCGGATTCTACTATTAAGAAACCTATGGGAAGGATTAATGATGTTCTTATTGTTGCAAATAGGAATCATGTGCCCGTAGATTTCATTGTTCTTGATATAGATTGCAATCCTTCTTGCCCTATTATTCTTGGTAGACCTTTCCTTAGAACGGTTGGTGTGATTATTGATATGAAGGAAGGGAATATTAGATTTCAATTTCCATTAAAAAAGGGCATGGAACACTTTCCAAGAAATAAAATAAAATTGCCATATGAAACTATCATGAGAGCCACTTATGGATTGCCTACCAAAGATGGCAATACCTAGATCTATCCTCGCTTTTATGCCTAGCTAGGGGCGTTAAACGATAGCGCTTGTTGGGAGGCAACCCAATTTTATTTTTATTCCTTGCTTTTTGCTCCAGATTAGTAATAAATAAATTATTTAGCCTCTGTTTTGGTTGTGTTTTTTGTGTTTAATTAGTGTTTGTGCCAAGTAGAACCGTTGGGAAGACTTGGGGAAAGTCTTGTTGAACTTGCTGTAAAAAACAGAAACTTTAGCGCTCACGAGAACTGCTGTCATTTTTATTTGAAGAGTGCTATTTAGTTAATTATTTTTGTAGACGATTAATAGATAAATTTCTCACGTCCAGAAATTTATTTTAGAACTTTTGGGGTTCCAGATATTGCGCTAGCTACAGATTACTACAGACTGTTCTGTTTTTGACAGATTCTGTTTTTCGTATGTTGTTTGCTTATTTTGATGAATCTATGGTTAGAAAAATAGTTTATAAAGTATATAGAAGTTGGAATACAGTAGGTTTAACACCAATATAAATAAAGAATGAGTTCATTACAGTACCTTGAAATGGTCTTTTGTTTTCTTTCGCTAACGGAGCTCACGAGTTTTCTACTTTAAGTTTTGTGTTGTGAAGTTTTCAAGTTTTGGGTGAATTCTTTTGATGGATTATGGAACAAAGAGTGGCAAGAGCCTAAGCTTGGGGATGCCCATGGCACCCCAAGATAATCCAAGGACACCAAAAAGTCAAAGCTTGGGGATGCCCCGGAAGGCATCCCCTCTTTCGTCCACTTCCATCGGTAATTTACTTGGAGCTATATTTTTATTCACCAACATGATATGTGTTTTGCTTGGAGCGTCTTGTATTATTTGTGTCTTTGTGTCTTAGTATGCCACAATCATCCTTGCTGTACACACCTTTTGAGAGACCCATACATGAATTAAAATTTGATAGAATACTTTATGTGCTTCACTTATATCTTTTGAGCTATGTAGTTTTGCTCTATGTGCTTCACTTATATCTTTTGAGCGTTATAATTTTGCTCTATGTGCTTCACTTAGATCTTTTAGAGCACGGTGGTGGATTTGTTTTAAAGAAACTATTGATCTCTCATGCTTCACTTAAATTATTTTGAGAGTCTCTTAATAGCATGGTAATTTGCTTAATAATAATATGCTTGGTATTCAAGATTTGTGAAACTTTCTTTTGAGTGTGTTGAATACTAAAAAAATTGAAGCATGATAATTGTTTTGAGATATGGAGGTGATAATATTAAAGTCATGCTAGTTGAGTAGTTGTGAATTTAAAGAATACTTGTGTTAAAGTTTGTGATTCCCGTAGCATGCACATATGGTGAACCATTATGTGATGAAGTCGGAGCATGATTTATTTATTGATTGTCTTCCTTATGAGTGGCGGTCGGGGACGAGTGATGGTTTTTTCCTACCAATCTATCCCCATAGGAGCATGCACGTAATACTTTGCTTTGATAACTTCTATATTTTTGCAATAAGTATATGAGTTCTTTATGACTAATGTTGAGTCCATGGATTATACGCACTCTCACCCTTCCACCTTTGCTAGCCTCTCTAATACCGCGCACCTTTCACCGGTATCATACACCCACCATATACCTTCCTCAAAACAGCCACCATACCTACCTATCATGGCATTTCCATAGCCATTCCGAGATATATTGCCATGCAACTTTCCACCGTTCCGTTTATCATGACACATTCATCATTGTCATATTGCATATCCGGTACACCGCCGGGGGCATTCATATAGAGTCATATTTTGTTCTAAGTATCGAGTTGTAATTGTTGAGTTGTAAGAAAAATAAAAGTGTGATGATCATCATTATTAGAGCATTGTCCTAGTGAGGAAAGAATGATGGAGACTATGATTCCCGCATAAGTCGGGATGAGACTCCGGACGAAAAAAGAGAGGCCAAAGAAGCCCAAATAAAAAGAGAGGCCATAAAAAAAGAGAAAAGGCCCAAATAAAAATAAAAATTAAAAAAAAATAAAAAAATGAGAGAAAAAGAGAGAAGGGACAATGTTACTATCCTCTTACCACACTTGTGCTTCAAAGTAGCACCATGATCTTCATAGTAGAGAGTCTCTCATGTTATCACTTTCATATACTAGTGGGGATCTTTCATTATAGAACTTGGCTTGTATATTCCAATGATGGGCTTCCTCAAATTGCCCTAGGTCTTCATGAGCAAGCAAGTTGGATGCACACCCACTTAGTTTCTTTTTGAGCTTTCATATACTTATAGCTCTAGTGCATCCGTTGCATGGCAATCCCTACTCACTCACATTGATATCTATTGATGGGCATCTCCATAGCCCGTTGATACGCCTAGTTGATGTCATACTATCTTCTCCTTTTTGTCTTCTCCACAACCACCATTCTATTCCACCTATAGTGCTATATCTATGGCTCACGCTCATCTATTGCGTGAAGATTAAAAAAGTTTTGAAAAAGTTAGAGTATGAAACAATTCCTTGGCTTGTCATCGGGGTTGTGCATGATTTAAATACTTTGTGTGGTGAAGATAGAGCATAGCCAGATTATATGATTTTGTAGGGATAACTTTCTTCGGCCATGTTATTTTGAGAAGACATAATTGCTTTGTTAGTATGCTTGAAGTATTATTATTTTTATGTCAATATAAACTTTTGTCTTAAATCTTTTGAATCTGAATATTCATATCACAATTAAGAAGATTTGCATTGAAATTATGCCAAGTAGCACTCGACATCAAAAATTCTCTTTTTATCATTTACCTACTCGAGGACGAGCATGAATTAAGCTTGGGGATGCCTGATACGTCTCCAACGTATCTATAATTTTTGATTGCTCCATGCTATATTATCTACTGTTTTGGACTATAATTGGCTTTATTTTCCACTTTTATATTATTTTTGGGACTAACGTATTAACCGGAGGCCCAACCCAGAATTGTTGTTTTTTGCCTATTTCAGTGTTTCGAAGAAACGGAATATCAAACGGAGTCCAAACGGAAAGAAACCTTCAGGAACGTGATTTTCTCACCGAACGTGATCCAGGAGACTTGGACCCTACGCCAAGGCATCAGAGAGGCGGTCACGAGGGTGGGGGGCGCGCCCCCCTAGGGCGCGCCCCCTGCCTCGTGGGCCCCTCGGAGCTCCACCGACGTACTCCTTCCTCCTATATATACCTACGCACCCCAAACGATCAGAACAGGAGCCAAAAACCTAATTCCACCGCTGCAACTTTCTGTATCCACGAGATTCCATCTTGGGGCCTGTTCCGGAGAGGGCCGTCATCGCGGAGGGCTTCTACATCATCATAGCCTCTTCGATGAAGTGTGATTAGTTTACCTCAGACCTTCGGGTCCATAGTTAGTAGCTAGATGGCTTCTTCTCTCTTTTTGGATCTCAATACAAAGTTCTCCCCCTCTCTTGTGGAGATCTATTGGATGTAATCCTCTTTTTGCGGTGTGTTTGTTGAGACCGATGAATTGTGGGTTTATGATCAAGTCTATCTATGAATAATATTTGAATCTTCTCTGAATTCTTTTATGTATGATTGGTTATCTTTGCAAGTCTCTTCGAATTATCCGTTTGGTTTGGCCAACTAGATTGGTAGTTCTTGCCATGGGAGAAGTGCTTAGCTTTGGGTTCGATCTTGCGGTGTCCTTTCCTAGTGACAGAAGGGGCAGCAAGGCACGTATTGCATCATTGCCATCGAGGATAACAAGATGGGGTTTATTTCATATTGCATGAATTTATCTCTCTACATCATGTCATCTTGCTTAAGGCGTTACTCTGTTTTTAACTTAATACTCTAGATGCATGCTGGATAGTGGTCGATGAGTGGAGTAATAGTAGTAGATGCAGAATCGTTTCGGTCTACTTGTCACGGACGTGATGCCTATATACATTATCATTCCTAGATATTCTCATAACTATGCTCAATTCTGTCAATTGCTCAACAGTAATTTGTTCACCCACCGTAGAATACTTATGCTCTTGAGAGAAGCCACTAGTGAAACCTATGGCCCCCGGGTCTATTCTCATCATATCAATCTCCATCACTTTAATCTTGCTTTGCTTTTTTACTTTGCTTTTACTTTTCACTTTGCATCTCTATACCAAAAATACCAAAAATATTATATCTATCAGATCTCACTCTCGTAAGTGATTGTGAAGGGATTGACAACCCCTAATCGCGTTGGTTGCGAGTAGCTATCGTTTTGTGCAGGTACGAGGGACTTGGGCGTGGCCTCCTACTGGATTGATACCTTGGTTCTCAAAAACTGAGGGAAATACTTGCGCTACTCTGCTGCATCATCCCTTCCTCTTCGGGGAAAACCAACGCAAGCTCAAGATGTAGCACACGCACGCACGCAGGTCACAGTCGGGGCTAGCCAGCGCGCGCGCTCGCGACGGCTGCGACTACGGCCACGGCTTGTGTCGGTGGCGGCGGCCACTGCTCGCGGCGGCGAGCGCGCGCTAGCAGGCCTGCGCAGGCACGGCGGCCCTCGGAGCAGCGTTGTGCCAGCCGGGCGTGGCGGCTGCGCGTGCAACGGGCACACGAGCACGGCGACGGCAGCTGCGCTACGGCGCACGGCGACGGCAGCCAGCAGGGCGCGCGAGCGCAACGTCAGCAGGACGCGGCGGCGGCAGCCAGCGGCGCGACACTGGCGACCAGCGGGGTCGCTTCCAGTATGTCTCGGGATGCGATCTTCGCCGCGTTCATCTGGAAATCTGACGGCGCATGGCACATCTGGTGCTTTTGCGGCGGTAACACGACCATCTGGATCGCGATGCGTACCGACTCCCTATAGTGCAGTCAACAAGTTCCTCTTAGTCCAAGAACATCGACATTGGTCGGCAACGTATTCGTCAGCTCGGTTCTTGGGAGGAAAATCCACACCATAGGTAGATGAAATCCGAAAAATAAAGTAATCGCAAAAACGTAATCGCGGTAACGAGAGGAATCCATTTTTGCAAAAAGGGGGATCGGATCTTATACCTCCGCGGGATCGATGAAAGCCTGCGTGATGCAGGCTTGACGCAGGCTTGACGGAGAGTTGATGGAGCGAAGCATGCTGATAACGTGTTTCGCAACTCCGCCGGTGAGTCCGGTCCGAGGTTGCGGAGCGAGAGGGAGCGTCATAGACGAAGTAGTCGAACACGCGAAAGTAAATGACACAAAGAGATATGGAGGAGACCAGCTTTATTAATCAATGATCAGAGATTACAATTATAGCTCCTCATTGCTTTATATAGGGACTAGGGGGTCAAGGGATAAGTACCCGCTTAACGTAAAGTGGGGGAAACGGGAGGGGCTACCCCATGCGATACGCACGAGGCACGCCGCCACCCCACGATGGCCCCGGTTTCCCAACAATCCTTACTTAGAAGTGTGATCTTTACTGCATTCTCCAACACTGACCCTGGACCGCACAGTCCGGTCCGGAGTGTTCTGTCATCCGCTACGGTTCTGTATCGGTCCAGAGATCGGTCCGGATACGTTTTTTTTCTTTTCTACGAACCAGAGACAAAATGAGGGGGAGGTTTTGTGGGCATGCGGACCGCTGCCACGCCCGCTCCTGACTGCCCTGACCCATCAAAACCCTTCTCCTTTGTCTGCGTGCATTTCCCGCCCAATGCTAGCTGCCCTCATTCTTGTCGCTGTAGAGCGGCCGCTACACAATGACGCTAGTTCAGAGCAGACGCGACCTTTCACTAGCGCCGACATTGAAGCTGTGCGGCGGCTAAGAGCGCCACCCACGCTGCGTCCCTGGTGTCCGCGCCCGTTCCATGTTGGAGCGATGTTTACTGTACAAGACGGATATCTACCATGTTCGTTCAATGCCCGTCCGTCCGTATGTCATCATTAGGCAGGCTCGCCGGCCGAGTAACGAACTTCGGCGCCGCGCATTGACGCACTCGGACTCTTGGCCTCATCGGAATCCGCTATTTAAAGGCGTCCACACCCGGCTAAACTCCACACCACAACACTTTCGCTCCATCTCCTCCTTCCTTGCATGCATCCACCATGACCGCAATCTCTACTGTGATGTGGGAGAGCCTGTCATCGGAGCAGAAGCATGAGGTAGTCGCCCTTGCAGTCGCCTGGCAGGCCCACCGTGTAACGCCCAGATAATTAAGCTACAATGGACCTTTGCTAATGATGCCATGTCACCTCGATTACTGTTGTTGATCTCACATTGGTACAAATACGATGCAAATTCAAATTTAAAATAAAGGCAAACAACAAAAGTTTTCAAACATTAAAACTAAAATGTTCTAAATGTGTCAAATAAATCAGAAGTAATTATGGTGGAGAATCCACATCTTTATAATGTAATTAAAGGCTCTAAAGTACTTAAAACAGTAGTTCTAACAATTAAATAAATGCCTATTTAATTTGATAAAATATTAAACTATTTTATTTTGGGTTAAGAATTAATGTGGCAGTAGTATATTTATAAATAGTAATTTAGGTGCTAGTGATAATTTTTATAGAACTAAATCAAAAGGAAACTAGAAATAAAGCAGAAAAGAAAATTAATTGAAAAGAAAAGATAAAACAGACAAAAAATAAAGTGGGGGAAACCCAACGGCCCCACTGGCCCAACTGGCCAGCCCCCCCGCTCCCCTTAACCCCACCACGACAGAAACCCTAGCCCCAGACCCTCCCACTTCCCCCCTAGGGGTGGAAAGTGGTAGCGGATAATCCGAAATATGAAATATTCATATTCGAGAAAATGCCTATTCGTATGGGAAACATTTCACACCAGTTTCGGCCGGTCGCTCACGCGCTAGTCGATCGCGAAGGGATCTAGCACTAGGATGTCTCCCGATCCACATTTTCCGCTGTTTGTTTTTCCTTTCCTCGGCCCACCCACGTGCCCTAGGCCCACCATGACTATTTATTTTTCTCTCATCCTATCTGGTGCATCATACTCTACCCTCCGTTATCTTCTTCCCCGCG
Organism: Triticum urartu; assembly: GCF_003073215.2. Taxonomy (NCBI): domain Eukaryota; kingdom Viridiplantae; phylum Streptophyta; class Magnoliopsida; order Poales; family Poaceae; genus Triticum; species Triticum urartu. The sequence continues at coordinate 393,451,737 of NC_053025.1, forward strand.
TGGTCATCTTCAAGCTCCATCTCCACAACCGCTTGTTGAAAAGCTCCGACGTGGGGGGTGGGGAAATGAGCTGCAACCGGAGCCCGACGAAGATGCATCTGTGGGAGAATCGCCACCGGCGAGCTGCGACCATGGCCGCCGCTTGCTGGAACCAGCATCGTGGCGTGCTGGAACCAGCATCATTTTTCGCTACATGCATCCATGGCAGAGCTACGATCCGTGACGGCGGAGACGAGTTTTTGCTGCAATTGTCATCAGTTTTTGCTACGACCGACGAGAAATTTTGCTACATCCATTCATGGCAGAGATGCGACCGGATCTGGATGATGACGAAGGTGTCTTTTCGGCTACCACCGCCTTTTTTTGCTACAACCACGTTGCATTTGTGTTACAATCAGACTCTCATTTTGCTACAACCCACCCCCTGCGTGGAAACATTGCTACAACTGTGTCGCTTTTCTGCTACAACCAGCACCTTGTTTTGCTACTAGCCATCATCGGCGTCGATCTAGTGCTACAACCGTGATGGTTTTTGCTTCAAATGGCAACCGCAATAGCTACTAACCAGTGAGCATGTTTTGCTACGATGGGCGGGGGTGGCAGCACAGGCGAGAACTTTTTTGTTGGAAGTGGCACATCTTTTTGCTATGAGCGGCAAACAATTTTGCTACTGCTGGCTCCCTGAGGGAAAGTACACTTCCACGAGGTCGTTGTTGGGGTACCGTGACCGGTGACGACACCACCGGAGCTGTTGCGTCGCACCGGAGCTATGACCATAGCCATTGGGGAGCTACAACCACGAGCGCACGCTGCTAGACGCGCGTAGCCAGCAAGGAATGCAGAAGACGACGGTGGCGAGGGGCGGCGGCCGTCGATGAGGGAGGTCGAGATGCGTTGGGGCGGTCCTTGGAGGCAGGCTGTGTCGCTCGTTTCTGGCCGTGTGATTGGATTTTTCCTGAGAGAAAAAGACGCCAGGGGAGGAAGAAAGGGGATCGTGCAGTGCGTACGTGACCTCATTGTACTAAATCGATGGTTAGGGATAGACCGGCCAAAATTTTCGGCCGGTGCGCCCGCGCCTATTAGTGCCCTATTCGTATTCGAAACATCCGCATCTGAACCAAAAATGGAAATAGAAATAATCTGTATCCGAGTTTATTTAACAAATAAAAATAAAATATAATATGAGATTTTTACACAAATATGGATATGAAAGTGGATATATCCGTATCCTGATAACATTATGGAAGGTAATTTTCAAAATTCTAGCCCAAAGATTCCAATTGTCCAACATAAAAGCGAAATAAGTGGTCAAATTTTACTTTTTTATGATTAAACTTAGAAATTATTATGCATTACAATAGTATTAAATAGTAAACCTATTTATCATTGACTTATTGCATGTCACAAGTTGATTATTTCATGTCACATAGCTATTGACTAATATACTTAAGCAATATGTCGCTATGATTCGTACCCATTCCGAAACCACATCCGTATGTGATAACATTCGTATTCACATTCATATTCATTTTGAAAATATGAAAATGGAAATGGTAAGAGCACTATTTGATCCGCATCCGATCCGTTTCCACCCCTATTCTCCCAATCACCTCCCCTCTCGCTCCCTCGTCCCCCACCCTCCCCCAATTCTGGATCGAGATCAAGGGGTAGGGGGGCGACCCCGCCGATGCCGCGACGCCGCCGCCCGTCCCCGACAGCTCGCTAACCGCTGTCGTCGGACCGCCCCACTGTCGTCATCACCTCCTCATCCTCCTCGCAAGGGCCTCATCGCGCCTCGCGTCACCTGCAATGTCGATGAGGCTGTCGGTCTCTGCCTCCCCTCTATCCCTTTGCCTTCCCCCTGGCCGGTCACCGCCCCTCTCCCCTTGCGCCTGCCCGCGGTCGCAGTGAACCGCGCGCGCCCGCGCGGCCACAACCGCACCGGCTGCGCCTTCGCTTCCCGCGCCCCATCAACCCCCTACACGCCCACGCCGCGCTCACCGCGGCCCGGCTTGCCCGCGACCCCTCACTCCGGCTCTGCCGCTCGCCCGCGCACGCGCGACCGTCCATCACTCCGGCTCCGCCGATGCGCCCTACCATCTCCCCCCTTGTGCCTCGTAGCGGCCACGCCCGCCCATCGCTCGCCGCCGCGCCACCCAACTGCCCCCTGCGTTCCCCTGCCGCACCCGCTTCCGTTAGTTGCTGCCGGCGCCCTTGCACGCCACCGCGCGTCGCCTACCCCGCCACGCCCCCACCGCTCCCACGCGTGCTCCGACCAGCGGCCGCGCCCTATGGTGGTGGGCCCCCTAGTGGCTTGGGCAGGTGCCCAAACGGGCAGACGCCCGCAGCCACGCCAGGCTCCGCCCGCAATGCCCCTGCGCCCGTTTGGCCATGGGCCACAGACACATGGGCCCAGCCCCAAACAATTTTTTTAAAAGGAAAATATTATTAATAATTGCAACAATTAATTAACTTCATTAATCCTATTAATTAACGTTAATCATCTATTTAGTTAAACTAAGACAATGACAAGCGGGCCCATATGCCAGAGTTGACCAGCTCAACTTGTGGACCTGCTGACATCATGCTGATGTCATACTGGCATAGTAATTGTTTTTTCTAATTATTAAAATCTATTAATTCTGGATTATTACTTTGAAAATTAATAGAAAAATGTCCGTAACTCGATGCATTTTTTTACATGAAAGTTGCTCAGAAAGGTGAGACGAATCCGAATACGCTGGTTGTTCGTCTGTCACATGCCCCCAACATAGCGAACATGCAATCGTACCAATCTATTTCATCTGTCCAAAATGCCAAACACCGGGATACTTTCCCGGATGGTAGCACCTAGTACTGCGTTAGGTCACACCTAACATCGCTTATTGTCATGTCATGCATCGTCATGCATTTGTTTGCATTGTATTCATTGTTTCTTCCCCCTCTTCTCTCCAGTAGACTTGAGACTGACGGCACTGCTGCCCTGGTCGACTACGGTGTTGAGAACCACTCCTTCTCAGCAGAGCTTCCACGCAAGCAAACCCCCCTTGATCATCCCGATATCGCCTACTCCTTCTCTCTACTTCTTGCATTAGAGTAGTGTAGCTATTACTGCTTTCGGATGATCCTATTCCATTGCATAGCCTGTCCTTGTTATTACTGTTGATACCTTTACCTGGAATCCTAAATGCTTAGTATAGGTTGCTAGTATTACATCTGTGGCCCTACACTCTTGTCCGTCTGCCATGCTATACTATCGGCCCGTGATCACTTCGGGAGGTCATCACAGGTATATACTATATACTATTACATACTTATGTTAATGTTCGGATGTGGGGGCTGAAGGGGCAGGTGTTTCCACCTTGGTAGTGGTGGGCCTGGGTTCCCAATGGCCCCGAGTGTTACTTTGTGGCAGAGCGATAGGGCAGGTTGTGACCACCCAGGAGATAGGTGGGCTTGGTCCCTGGTTGGCATCCGTGGTTACATCAAAATAGTGCGCTTAACGAGATTGGGTATTTGATCTCAGTTGGTCTTTTGGCCTATACGCACTAACTGAAAGGATCGAGAAGAGGGGTCTAGAGGGGGGGTGATTAGACCCTCAACAAGCAAAAGTGGCAATTTTTAAGTTCTACGAGTTGAGGTGGAGTTTTAGCACAAGTTTAAGCATTCACAGTACATTTCAAGAAAGCATGGCAAGAGTATGAGCAGTGGAAAGAGTAAAGCATGCGAGTTGCAAGAAAGTAAAGGGATGGGATTTGGAGTGTCCAAACACAATGAAGACATAGAGATTTTTGGCGTGGTTCCGATAGGTGGTGCTATCGTACGTCCGCGTTGATGGAGACTTCAACCCACGAAGGGTCCACAAAGAAGCAACCTTGTCTATCCCACCATGGCCATCGCCCACGAAGGACTTGCATCACTCGGGTAGATCTTCACGGAGTAGGCGATCTCCTTGCCCTTACAAATTCCTTGGTTCAACTCCACAATCTTGTGAGAGGCTCCCAAGTGACACCTAACCAATCTAGGAGACACCACTCTCCAAAAGGTAATAGATGGTGTGATGATGATGAACTCCTTGCTCTTGTGCTTCAAATGATAGTCTCCCCAACACTCAGCTCTCTCTCATAGATTTGGATATGGTGGAAAGATGATTTGAGTGGAAAGCAACTTGGGGAAGGCTAGAGATCGAGATTCTTGTGGTTGGATTGGAATGTCTTGGTCTCAACACATGAGTAGGTGGTTCACTCTCAGAAAACGAGTAGTGGAAGTGTAGGCACGTTCTGATGGCTCTCTCTTGAATGGAGAAGGGGTGGAGGGGTATATATATCCTCCACACAAAATCCAACCGTCACACACATTTGACCCAACTCGGTCAGACCGAATAGAAGAACTCGGTGAGACCAGTTTATTTCAAAATGTGAACGTTAGGAATCTCGGTGGGACCAACATGATCAACTCAGTGGGACCGATGTGCTAGGGTTAGGGCAAAACCTCATCTTGGTGAGACCAGTTGCATGAACTCGGTGAGATCGATTTCAGCAACGAGAAAACAGAAAGTTGGTCAAGCAAAGTCGGCGGGACCGATTGCAAATTTCGGTGAGATCGAAATAATTACAATAGGTAACAAAGAGTTTGCAAGGCCATCTTGGTGAGATCGATATCCCGATCGGTGAGACTGCATTGACTAGGGTTTCTGGCAGTGGCTAGGTCAAATGAACTCGGTGGTGAAGGAAATATGCCCTATAGTCAATGATAAAGTTGTTATTTATATTTCCTTATATCATGATAAATGTTTATTATTCATGCTAGAATTGTATTAATCGGAAACTTAGTACATGTGTGAATACATAAACAAACAGAGTGTCACTAGTATGCGTCTACTTGACTAGCTCGTTAATCAAAGATGGTCAAGTTTCCTAGCCATGGACAAAGAGTTGTCATTTGATAAGCGGTATCACATCATTAGAGAATGATGTGATTGACTTGACCCATCCGTTAGCTTAGCACGATGATCGTTACAGTTTCATTGCTACTACTTTCTTCATGACTTATACATGTTCCTCAGACTATGAGATTATGCAACTCCCGAATACCGGAGGAACACCTTGTGTGCTATCAAACATCACAACGTAACTGGGTGATTATAAATATGCTCTACAGGTGTCTCCAATGGTGTTTGTTGAGTTGGCATAGATCGAGATTAGGATTTGTCACTCCATCTATCGGAGAGGTATCTCTGGGACCTCTCGGTAATGCACATCACTATAAGCCTTGCAAGCAATGTGACTAATGAGTTAGTTGCGGGATGATGCATTACGAAACGAGTAAAAAGACTTGTCGGTAACGAGATTGAACTAGGCATTGAGATACCGACGATCGAATCTTGGGCAAGTAACATACTGATGACAAAGGGAACAACGTATGTTGTTATGCGGTTTGACCGATAAAGATCTTCGTAGAATATGTAGGAACCAATATGATCATCTAGGTTCCACTATTGGTTATTTACCGGAGATGAGTCTCGGTCATGTCTACATAGTTCTCAAACCCGTAGGGTCCGCACGCTTAATGTTTGGTGACGATCGGTATTATGAGTTTATGTGTTTTTATGTACCGAAGGTAGTTCGGAGTCCCGGATTTGATCACGGACACGACGAGGAGTCTCGAAATGGTCGAGACATAAAGATCGATATATTGGAAGCCTATGTTTGGACATCGGAATGGTTCCGAGTGGTTCGGGCATTTTTTCGGAGTACTGGGAGGTTACCGGAACCCCCGGGCAGTATATGGGCCTTATTGGGCCTTAGTGGAATAGAGGAGAGGGAAGGGAAAAGAGGGAGGTGCGCCCCCAAGCCCAATCCGAATTGGGAAGGGGGCCGACCCCCTTTCCTTCCTCCCTCTCTCCTCCTTCCTTCCTCTCCTACTCCTACTTGGAAGGGGGGGGGAATCCTACTCCCGGAGGGAGTAGGACTCCCCTAGGGCGCGCCATAGAGAGGGCCGGCCCTCCCCCTCCTCCACTCCTTTATTTACGGGGGAAGGGGGGCACCCCATAGACACACAAGTTTATCATTGATCTTTTAGCCGTGTGCGGTGCCCTCCTCCACCATAATCCACCTCGGTCATATCGTAGCGGTGCTTAGGCGAAGCCCTGTTCCGGTAGCAACATCATCACCGTCATCACACCGTCATGCTAACGAAACTCTCCCTCGAAGCTCTACTGGATCGTGAGTTCGCGGGACGTCACCGAGCTGAACGTGTGCAGATCGCGGAGGTGTCGTACCTTCGGTGCTAGATCGGTCGATCGTGAAGTCGTACGACTACATCAACCGCATTGTCATAATACTTCCGCTTACGGTCTACGAGGGTATGTAGACGATACTCTCCCCTCTCGTTGCTATGCATCACCATGATCTTGCGTGTGAGTAGGAATATTTTTGAAATTACTGTGTTCCCGAACAGTGGCATCCGAGCCAGGTTTATGCGTAGATGTTATATGCATGAGTAGAACACAAAGGAGTTGTGGACGTGGGTATATACATATTGCTTGCCGTCACTAGTTCATTCTTGATTCAACGGCTTTGTTTGATGAAGCGGCCCAGACCGACATTACGCATACATTTACGCGAGACTAGTTCTACCGACGTGCTTCGCACACAGGTGGCTAGTGGGTGTCTGTTTGTCCAGCTTTAGTGAATCGGATTCAATGAACAGGGTTCTTTCTGAAGATCAAAAAGCAATCACTATACCGTGTTGTGTTTTTTGATGCATAGGTAAGAACGGTTCTTGCTCAGCCCGTAGCAGCTACGTAAAACTTGCAACAACAAAGTAGAGGACGTCTAACTTGTTTTTGCAAGGCATGTTGTGATGTGATATGGTCAAGACATGATGCTAAATTTTATTGTATGAGATGATCATGTTTTTTAACACAGTTATTGGCAACTGGCAGGAGCCATATGGTTGTCGTTTTATTGTATGAAATGCAATCGCCATGTAATTGCTTTACTTTATCACTAAGCGGTAGCGATAGTCGTAGAAGCAATAGTTGGCGAGACGACAACGATGCTTCGATGGGGATCAAGGTGTCAAGCTGGTGATGATGGTGATCATGACGGTGCTTTGGAGATGGAGATCAAAGGCACAAGATGATGATGGCCATAGCATATCACTTATATTGATTGCATGTGATGTTTATCCTTTATGTATCTTATTTTGCTTAGTTCGGCGGTAGCATTATAAGATGATCTCTCACTAAATTTCAAGGCATAAGTGTTCTCCCTGAGTATGCACCATTGCGACAGTTTGTCGTGCCGAGACACCACGTGATGATCGGGTGTGATAAGCTCTACGTTCACATACAATGGGTGCAAGCCAGTTTTGCACACGCGGAATACTCGGGTTAAACTTGACGAGCCTAGCATATGCAGATATGGCCTCGGGACACTGGAGACCGAAAGGTCGAGCGTGAATCATATAGTAGATATGATCAATATAGTGATGTTCACCATTGAAAACTACTCCATCTCACGTGATGAATGGACATGGTTTAGTTGATTTGGATCACATGATTATTTAGATGACTAGAGGGATGTCTATCTAAGTGGGAGTTCTTAAGTAATATGATTAATTGAACTTTAACTTATCATGAACTTAGTCATGAACTTATCAAATGGAGTTTCTACTCCAAGTTTGAGGCATCAATGATATTCAATTCACCTCTCAAATGGCAAAATACTTTCTCATCAAGCGGTTTGGTGAATATATCCGCCAATTGCTTATCGGTACAAACATGCTTAAGATTGATGTCCACTTTCGCAACATGATCTCGAATGAAATGATGACGAACTTCAATATGCTTAGTTCGAGAATGTTGCACGGGATTGTGAGCAATCTTAATAGCACTCTCACTATCACAAAGCAAGGGAACATGTTTCACATATATCCCATAATCCTTAAGGGTCTGGGTCATCCAAGGTAGTTGAGCACAACATGAACCGGCGGCAAAATATTCCACTTCAGCGGTGGATAAGGATACCGAGTTTTGTTTCTTGGAGGACCAAGACACAAGAGATCTACCAAGAAATTGATAAGTACCCAAAGTGGACTTTCTATCAACCTTGTCACTGGCATAGTCTGAATCGGAGTAGCCAACAAGATGAAAACAAGACCTCTTAGGATACCAAATGCCAAAATTTGGTGTATGAATTAAATATCTCACTATCCTTTTTCACAGCCTTAAGATGACATTCTTTAGGGGCCGCTGTCGGTGTCAAAACTGGCCGATCTCGGGTAGGGGGTCCCGAACTGTGCATCTGAGGATCGATGGTAACAGGAGACAAAGGGGACGCAATGTTTACCCAGGTTCGAGCCCTCTTAATGGAGGTAAAACCCTACATCCTGCTTGATTGTATTTGATGAGTATAGGGGTTACAACAGTCGATCTACCTCGAGATCGTAATGGCTAAACCCTAGATGTCTAGCCTATATGAATTCTGATAGCCTCTACGGACTAAACCCTCCGGTTTATATAGACACTGGAGGGGCCTAGGGTTGTACAGAGTCGGTTTACAAAAGAAGTAAACTATACACCCGGACGCCAATTTTGCCATCCACGCAAAGGAGAGTGCTGTACGGATACGGGGGAAGGCCTTCTACCTTGTATCTTGACGGCCCATCAGTCCGGCCCATATCACACAACCCGGACACCCGAGGACCCCTTAATCCAGGACTCCCTCAGTAGCCCCCGAACTTGCCTTCAATGACGATGTAGTATCCGGCTTATGTCTTCGGCTTTGCAAGGCGGGTTCTTCATTATACTTCAGATTAACGACAGTCCGACTGGAACCTCGACGTTTCTGTCTTTTATGATTCCTCCCTTTTGTCGCTTCGATTTCCGTGCGCCAGGCGAATACGAACGGTCCATGCTTTTTTGCAAATAAACCCCTCACCGCGCCTGGACGGTATCTATATAAGGAGATGTAGATCCCCAAATGCCATCTCACACCGCGCAAAAGGAAAATCGTCAAGACTAGCCACGAAAAAAGCTCTCCAACATGGCCAGTGCCACAGGATCCTCTTCGCGCCCTCATGGCCCTCAAGAGGGTGATTGGCAAAGTTTCTCCGTGCCTCATCTTCAGCTGAGCCGTCTCCAGGCGTAGGTCTATCTCCCCCTTGCAGATCTAGTCCCTGTTCGAGCGGGATTGGCCTCAATTGGCAACGATGTGATGGCTGAGAATTTCCCCAACCCCAATAAGGAGGAGAGAGTGTGCTTCGTCCCTTTCCTGCTGCGGGGCCTAGGATTTTTGATCCATCCCTTTCTCAGGGGCCTATTAGAGTTTTTCGGCATCCAACTGCACAACCTCGCCCCAGGTTCGATTCTACACATCTCAGGTTTCGTTGCCCTTTGCGAACTGTTCCTGGGCATTGAGGCCCATTTTGAATTGTGGAAGAAGTTGTTTTACCTCGTTCCCCGCCATCGAGGAGGCTCCATATCTGAAGTGGGCGGCGCCGAAGTATGGCGCATAGCCGGATCCGGATCCCCCATTGGAACTCCCAAAGAGGTATACCCACAGTGGTCTTCGGAATGGTTCTATATAGACGATGTCCCACTTCCGGACCCCATACGGCACAGTCTTCCTGAATTTTCCAGTGCTCCTTTAAAGAAGCACCTCAACTGGCGTCCCCGAAGCCCCAAAGAGGAGGACAGTGCGGAGATAAAGAGGTTGGTCAGCAAGGTCAGGTTGCTAGCCCATACCGAGCTCTCGATTGTCGAGGTCATGCCTATTGCGATAAAGAGGTGTGTCTAGCCTCTCCAATCCAGAGTAACTCCCTTATGGTGTTACAATGGAGAAGATGACGCGTCCCGCTACAGACGGAAGGCTCCGGTTACCCCAGCCGAACTGGCCACAATCTTGGCCGATCTGTACAAGGGTGAGAAAGAAGATTTTCTCCGGTTAAACTACTGGGAAGGCTATTCCATGTACAATCCCATTGAATGGGTAAGATTTCGATCATCTGTGTTCTTTATTTGCTGTTACAGATACTAATCATTTTTGCCTTTTTGTTGCCACAAATAGTCATGGAGGAAGATGATCGAGGACGTCCACTATCCCGCTCCACAGCTAGAGGATCATAACCGCGATGAAGACCCTGGCTTTTGCGAGGATCCAGACATATATATAGAGTTCGACGATGGGGTGTTTTATCAAGTGAGCCTTGACGGCTCGGAAGTGGCTATCACCGTCGACTACCCCCGCCTCTATCCCTTCTACATCGTGAGTATTCGGAGGGCTCTTTACAAGAAAATCCATCTTTGCATTTTTATCTGTTGCACTGATCCAGATTTTAATAGGATCAGCACTTAAGGACCGTACCTCCTCAAGGGCGGCCCCTACACAAGGTCGTCGTTCAAAACGAAAAGGGACCGGGAGTGCCGCCGAAACCTCACAGTCTTCTGATACGTCTCCAACGTATGTATAATTTTTGATTGTTCCATTCTATTATATTATCTGTTTTGGATGTTAATGGGCTTTATTTTACACTTTTATATTATTTTTGGGATTAACCTTTTAACCCAAGGCCCAGTGCAAATTGCTGTTTTTTTGCCTATTTCAGTGTTTCGCAGAAAAAGAATATCAAACGGAGTCCAAACGGAATGAAACCTTCGGGAGCGTGATTTTTGGAACAAACATGATCCAGAGGACTTGGAGTGGACGTCAAGAAACGGATGAGGAGTCCACGAGGTAGGGGGCACGCCCTCCCCCCTTGTGGGCCCCTCTTGGCTCAACCGACCTACTTCTTCCTCCTATATATGTTCACATACCCCGAAAACATCCAGGAGCACCACGAAACCCTATTTCCACCACCGCAACCTTCTGTACCCAAGAGATCCCATCTTGGGGCCTTTTCCGGAGCTCCGCCGGAGGGGGCATTGATCACGGAGGGCCTCTCCATCAACTCCATGGCCCCTCCGGTGATGTGTGAGTAGTTTACTTCAGACCTTCGGGTCCATAGTTAGTAGCTAGATGGCTTCTTCTCTCTCTTTGGATCTCAATATAAAGTTCTCCTCGATCTTCTTGGAGATCTATTCGATGTAACTCTTTTTGCGGTGTGTTTGTCGAGATCCGATGAATTGTGGGTTTATGATCAAGTCTATCTATGAACAATATTTGATTCTTCTCTGAAATTTTTATTCATGATTGGTTATCTTTGCAAGTCTCTTCGAATTATCAGTTTGGTTTGGCCTACTAGATTGATCTTTCTTGCAATGGGAGAAGTTCTTAGCTTTGGGTTCAATCTTGCGATGCTCGATCCCAGTGATAGAAAGGGAAACGACACGTATTGTATTGTTGCCATCGAGGATAAAAAGATGGGGTTTATATCATATTGCTTGAGTTTATCCCTCTACGTCATGTCATCTTACCTAAGGCGTTAATCTGTTCTTATGAACTTAATACTCTAGATGCATGTTGGATAGCGGTCGATGTGTGGAGTAATAGTAGTAGATGCAGGCAGGAGTCGGTCTACTTGTCACGGACGTGATGCCTATATACATGATCATGCCTAGATATTCTCATAATTATTCGCTTTTCTATCAATTGCTCGATAGTAATTCATTCACCCACCGTAATACTTATGCTATCTTGAGAGAAGCCATTAGTGAAACCTATGCCCCCGGGTCTATTCTCCATCATATAAGTTTCCAATCTATTTTATTTTGCAATCTTTACTTTCAATCTATATCATAAAAATACCAAAAATATTTATCTTATCATTGTTATCTCTATCAGATCTCACTCTCGTAAGTGACCGTGAAGGGATTGACAACCCCTTTATCGCGTTGGCTGTGAGGTTCTTATTTGTTTGTGTAGGTACGAGGGACTTGCGTGTGGCCTCCTACTAGATTGATACCTTGGTTCTCAAAAACTGAGGGAAATACTTACGCTACTTTGTTGCATCACCCTTTCCTCTTCAATGGAAAACCAACGCAGTGCTCAAGGGGTAGCAAGAAGGATTTCTGGCGCCGTTGCCGGGGAGGTTGCACCAATTCAAGTCAAAATTTTGATCTCCCAACAACGAGCGATTTCTGGCGCCTTTGCTAGGGAATCTACGCACAAGTCAAGACATACCAAGTACCCATCTCAAACTCTTATCCCTCCCATTACATTATTTGCCATTTGCCTCTCGTTTTCCTCTCCCCCACTTCACCCTTGCCGTTTTATTCGCCCTTTTTCCGTTCACCTTCTCCCCATATGTATCTTTATTTTGTGTTTCCATGTGCCTTCTATTTGCTTGCATCTTTGCTTGCTAAAAATCTATTGATATGTATCCACTTAAAGTATTCTACTTGGATCATCTTCGATCCTTATGTGCTCGTGCTGAAACCCCAACTAGCCTAGTTGATGGGAAATCTTTAGATGAGCATGCTCATTTTGTGCATCACCGTTTGTCTGAAAAAGGGATACTCTTATGCTTGGAATCTTTGTGAAATTTGTGATCTTACTTGTTGCTCTAGGAACCCTAAAAAACACCTCCCCTACCTATGTGAGTTTAATGATAATGAAATCTTATCTTCTTATGCAAAGGGTGTTGATAGTTACTATGATATCGAACAATTTGAAGAATTTGTTGCTTTTAAGGGTTCTTATGAAGTTGCTTCTTTGATTGAAAAGTATGATATTACTCTCTACGAATCTGAAAATTTTTACGTACTTAAATATTGCCATGAAAACTATGCTCATAATGTCTATGTCAAAGAACTTATTGAAAAAATGACCATTGCTTTGAAAAAGAATAATGATATGCATGAATCTATAGATAATTATGATTCCGATATTTTGGTTGAAATATCCCTTGATGAACATGATGCTTGCTATTCTTGTGGCCATGATGCCAATATTTATGAAGATGAGTTTGCTATAGTTCCTTATGTTAAACATGAGATCGTTGCTATTGCACCCATACTTGATAGTTCCTTCGATGAAAAGCATGATTGCAATGATGTTATTATAAATTCTCTTAATGTCAATTGTGTTAATAATATGCAAAACCCTAAGCTTGGGGATGCTAGTTTTGCTATGTCCTCTACTTGTTGCAATGATCATGATTGGGGTGATTCCTCTTTTGATCTTGAAAATTTATTTAAGCCCCATGATGAATATGAGATTGATAATAGTGTTTGCAATATTATTGAAAGTGGGTTTGGAAGAGTGTCAACTTTACATCCCACATATTTGGATAATATTCAATCTTATGAAATTTTTGATAAAAGTGGGTTTGGAGAGGTCATGACTTTAGTTAATGTTAATCCCACTATTTTGGAAGAGTGTCAACTTTGCATGCATGTGGATCATGTTGAAAATATTTTATGTGATAGCTATTTTTTTGAATTTGATTATGATCCCAAATTTAATAATTATGAGAGAGGAAAATATTATTGTAGAAATTTTCATGTTACCAAATTACCTCTCGTTATGTTGAGATTGCTATTGTTTCTTTCCACTTCCTTGCATATGCTAGTTTTTGCTTGCTATGATAATTTGTTTGCCTTTAAGATGACTATGCATAGGAAGTATGTTAGACTTAGATGTGTTTTTCACATGTTTTATGATGCTCTCTTTGTGCTTCAATTCTTGTCTTTCTTGTGAGCATCATTGAAATTATCGATGCCTAGCTAGGGGCGTTAAAAGATAGCGCTTGTTGGGAGGAAACCCAATTTTATTTTTGTTTCTTGCTTTTTGATTCTGTTTAGTAATAAATAATTCCTCTAGCCTCTGTTTAGATTTGGTTTTATGATTTTAATTAGTGTTTGTGCCAAGTAGAACCTTTGGGAAGACTTGGGGAAAGTCTTTGCGATCTTGCTGTAAAAAACAGAAACTTTAGCGCTCACGAGATTTGCTGCCATTTTTTTACTGGAGAGTGCTATTTAGTTAATTCCTTTTGCAGACGATTAATAGATAAATTCTTCACGTCCAGAAAATTTATTTTATAATTTTTGGGGTTCCATAAGTATTCGAAACCTACAGATTACTACAGACTGTTCTATTTTTGACAGATTCTGTTTTTCGTGTGTTGTTTGCTTATTTTGATGAATCTATGGCTAGTAATAGAGTTTATAAACCATATAAAAGTTGGAATACAGTAGGTTTAACACCAATATAAATAAATAATGATTTCATTACATTACCTTGAAGTGGTGGTTTGTTTTCTTTTACTAACGGAGCTCACGAGATTTTCTTTTAAGTTTTGTGTTGTGAAGTTTTCAAGTTTTGGGTAAAGATTTGATGGATTATGGAACAAGGAGTGGCAAGAGCCTAAGCTTGGGGATGCCCAAGGCACCCCAAGGTAAAAACCAAGGACAACCAAAGGCCTAAGCTTGGGGATGCCCCGGAAGGCATCCCCTCTTTCGTCTTCGTCCATCGGTAACTTTACTTGGATCTATATTTTTATTTACCACATGATATGTGTTTTGCTTGGAGAATATTGTATGATTTGAGTCTTTGCTTTTTAGTTTACCACTATCATCCTTTCTGTACACACCTTTTGGGAGAGACACACATGAATTAGAATTTATTAGAATACTCTATGTGCTTCACTTATATCTTTTGAGTTGGATAATTTTTGCTCTAGTGCTTCGCTTATATCTTTTAGAGCACGGCGGTGGTTCTATTTTATAGAAATAATTGATCTCTCATGCTTCACTTATATAATTTTGAGAGTCCTTTAGAACAGCATGGTAATTCACTTTGGTTATAAATTTTAAATGCTAAGAGAAGTTGGATGCTTGATAGATTGTTTTGAGATATAAAGGTGGTAATATTAGAGGTGTGCTAGTTGACTAATTGTGAAATTGATGAATACTTGTGTTGAAGTTGGCAAGTCCCATAGCATGCACATATGGTAAACGTTGTGTGACAAATTTGAAGCATGGGGTGTTCTTTGATTTCTTTCCTTATGAGTGGCGGTCGGGGACGAGCGATGATCTTTTTCTACCAATCTATCCCCCTAGGAGCATGCACGTAGTGCTTGGTTTTGATGACTTGTAGGTTTTTGCAATAAGTATGTGTGTTCTTTATGACTAATGTTGAGTCCATGGATTATACGCACTCCCACCCTTCCATCATTGCTAGCCTCTTCGGTACTGTGCATTGCCCTTTCTCACCTTGAGAGTTGGTGCAAACTTCGCCGGTGCATCCAAACCCCGTGATATGATACGCTCTATCACACATAAGCCTCCTTATATCTTCCTCAAAACAGCCACCATACCTACCTATTATGGCATTTCCATAGCCATTCTGAGATATATTGCCATGCAACTTTCCATTGTTCCATTTATTATGACATGAATCATCATTGTCATATTGCTTTGCATGATCATGTAGTTGACATCGTATTTGTGGCAAAGCCACCATGCTCAATTTTTCATACATGTCACTCTTGATTCATCGCAATCCCGATACACCGCCGGAGGCATTCACATAGAGTCATATTTTGTTCTAAGTATCGAGTTGTAATTCTTGAGTTGTAAGTAAATAAAAGTGTGATGATCATCGTTAGAGCATTGTCCCATGTGAGGAAAGGATGATGGAGACTATGATTCCCCCACAAGTCGGGATGAGACTCCTGACGAAAAAAAGAGGCCATAAAAAAAGAAGGCCCAAACAAATAAAAAAAAGAATGAGAGAAAAAGAGAGAAGGGACAATGTTACTATCCTTTTTCCACACTTGTGCTTCAAAGTAGCACCATGATCTTCATGATAGAGAGTCTCTCATTTTGTCACTTTCATATACTAGTGGGAATTTTTCATTATAGAACTTGGCTTATATATTCCAATGATGGACTTCCGCAAATTCCCTAGGTCTTCGTGAGCAAGCAAGTTGGATGCACACCCACTTAGTTTCTTTGATGAGCTTTCATATATTTATAGCTCTAGTGCACCCGTTGCAAGGCAATCCCTACTCCTTGCATTGACATCAATCGGTGGGCATCTCCATAGCCCATTGATTAGCCGCGTTAATTTGAGACTTTCTCCCTTTTTGTCTTCTCACACAACTTCAATCATAATATTCTATTCCACCCATAGTGCTATGTCCATGGCTCGTGCTCATATATTGCGTAAGAGTTGAAAGAGTTTGAAAAGGCTAAGTATGAAACAATTGCTTGGATTGTCATCGGGGTTGTGCATGATGGGAGCATTTTGTGTGACGAAAATGAAGCATGGCCAAACTATATGATTTTGTAGGGATAAGTTTCTTTGGCTATGGTATTTTGATAAGACATAATTGCTTGATTAGCATACTTGGAGTATTACTATTTTTATGTCAACAATAAACTTTTATCTTGAATCTTTCGGATCTGAACATTCATGCCACAATAGAGAAAAATACATTGAAGAACATGCTAGAAAGCATTCCACATCAAAAATTATGTTTTTATCATTTACCTACTCGAGGACGAGCAGGAATTAAGCTTGGGGATGCTTGATACGTCTCCAACGTATCTATAATTTTTGATTGTCCATGCTATTAGATTATCTGTTTTGGATGTTAATGGGCTTTATTTTACACTTTTATATTATTTTTGGGACTAACCTATTAGCCCAAGGCCCAGTGCAAATTGCCGTTTTTTCCCTATTTCAGTGTTTTGCAGAAAAGGAATATCAAACAGAGTCCAAGCGGAATGAAACCTTCGGGAGCGTGATTTTTGGAACAAACGTGATACAGGGGACTTGGAGTGGATGTCAAGACACGGACGAGGAGTCCACGAGGCAGGGGGCGCACCCTCCCCCCTCGTGGCTCAACCGACCTACTTCTTCCTCCTATATATGTTCACATACCCCGAAAACATCCAGGAGCACCACGAAACCCTATTTCCACCACCGCAACCTTCTGTACCCAAGAGATCCCATCTTGGGGCCTTTTCCGGAGCTCCGCCGGAGGGGGCATTGATCACGGAGGGCCTCTCCATCAACTCCATGGCCCCTCCGGTGATGTGTGAGTAGTTTACTTCAGACCTTCGGGTCCATAGTTAGTAGCTAGATGGCTTCTTCTCTCTCTTTGGATCTCAATATAAAGTTCTCCTCGATCTTCTTGGAGATCTATTCGATGTAACTCTTTTTGTGGTGTGTTTGTCGAGATCCGATGAATTGTGGGTTTATGATCAAGTCTATCTATGAACAATATTTGATTCTTCTCTGAAATTTTTATTCATGATTGGTTATCTTTGCAAGTCTCTTCGAATTATCAGTTTGGTTTGGCCTACTAGATTGATCTTGCTTGCAATGGGAGAAGTGCTTAGCTTTGGGTTCAATATTGCGGTGCTCAATCCCAGTGACAGAAAGGGAAACGACACGTATTGTATTGTTGCCATCGAGGATAAAAAGATGGGGTTTATATCATATTGCTTGAGTTTATCCCTCTACATCATGTCATCTTACCTAAGGCGTTACTCTGTTCTTATGAACTTAATACTCTAGATGCATGCTGGATAGCGGTCGATGTGTGGAGTAATAGTAGTAGATGCAGGCGGTGTCGGTCTACTTGTCAGGAACGTGATTCCTATATACATGATCATGCCTAGATATTCTCATAATTATTCGCTTTTCTATCAATTGCTCGATAGTAATTCGTTCACCCACCGTAATACTTATGCTATCTTGAGAGAATCCACTAGTGGAACCTATGGCCCCTGGGTCTATTCTCCATCATATAAGTTTCAATGTATTTTATTTTGCAATCTTTACTTTCAATCTATATCATAAAAATACCAAAAATATTTATCTTATCATTATTATCTCTATCAGATCTCACTCTCGTAAGTGAGCGTGAAGGGATTGACAACCCCTTTATCGCGTTGGTTGCGAGGTTCTTATTTGTTTGTGTAGGTACGAGGGACTTGTGTGTGGCCTCCTACTGGATTGATACCTTGGTTCTAAAAAACCAAGGGAAATACTTACGCTACTTTGCTACATCACCCTTTCCTCTTCAAGGGAAAACTAACGCAGTGCTCAAGAGGTAGCATCTTCCAAGAGGTCTGTTTGCTTAATACATGCTTAGGCATGTGTCTGGTTTGTTAAAAGTCTCCTTTTTATCCTTGATGTCAGGAGGAGTACACGGCTAACGGTGGGAAAATGCCCAGTAAGTTGAATGTCCACCAATCCAGTGCCGGACTCGCCAACCAGGACGAGAGCCTATGTGATGCCAGTTACGCCTCCTTAAGAGGATTCAGATGAAGTACCAGTCACGAATTCATAAGTGGAGAGCATGATGAATCACCGTCGATTAAAAGAGGCTATGCGCACTCCGGCCTTTTCCGAGCAAGAGTTTACTGCACTAAGCTTGGTGGATGCATATATCCAAGCCGCTCGAGATGGACTTGTCAGAGTCATTCGGCTGTTCTCGAAGGATATACAGGTAAAGGTTTATGCCAAATTTGATAGTCATGTGCTAGTAGCCCCCGAGACTTGAAGCGGTGAGGTAGACCGATTTAAGGATCGATATGACCCGCAAGTTCTCAAAGAGAAAAATGCCGCGCTATCCCAGGAGCTAGAAGTGAATCAGACACATCTGAATGTTGTCACCACCGAATTGGCAGAAATGAAAAAGGTCGCAATGAGTGCATCCGGAAAGAATGAACACGAGGGAAAAAAATACAAACAATCCGAAGAGATAGAGAGCTTAAAGGCTCCGTTATCGGCTGCTCAAAATGAAAATAAGAAGCTGAAAGGCAGCATGTTTGGTATGTTTTCCTCGCTTATTTAGAACTACCTTAGGTGCTCATGTTTAGTCATAATTTGGAATGTCATGACTCTATTGCTGCAGGCCTATTGACTGGTCGACCGGAGGAAGAAGTATCCGGATTTCAAGGCGACATGCTGAAGGAACTGTCCATGCTACATGCTCGGGCCCAGAAAGCCATGAAGAGTATGGTGAAGGCATTATGGCCATCAGATACCCCTCCAGAAAGTATGGAGGGTTTGACCGAGCTATTCAAAGTTGCCCGACACCGGTTCGAGCTATGGAAGAGATCCTTCTACCGTGAAGGTGCATGAGAAGCCTCGGCCATGGTGAAGATGCGCTTCACCAAACTGGATCCGAATCATATGGCCCGAGTGGGACCACAGGGACCAGAGGAGAAGGAAATTCCAGTAAATTTGGTGTATGACCAAGTAATGATACCTGCGAAATATTCGCAAGAAGAATGTAGGTTAGACAGTCTTATAGATGGAATAGATAAGGAATAGGTTTTTGATGTAATGTATTTATGTACATTTATGATCAACCTTTATCTTTTTTGAACATGTGAAAAGTTTTGTCATCGCGGGCTTTCGGCCTTATCCTCCGAACCAGAATGGTGGAGTGTTTCTGGATACTATTCGAAATGAAAAGAAGTATTTACTTGCCCGGAAAGTAGGCAACCCAGTCATTGTGCTCGAACAGACAAAAAATTGAGTTCAGGATGTATGTTATATTACATATGTAAGAAACATCTTCCAAGGAAAATAGTTCCGTTAAGGGTTCCTTTCCTTGGGTTGGCATGCTATTACGCGTGCCGCGGTGTTGGCCCACAATATAGAGAGAAAAATGTTCCGTAATACGGAAAAGTGTTCTGCAGTGTTAGAGTGGTTACAATAATGTAACAATCTGTCATTTGATTGCCGACCACTTATTCTCTTAAGAACGCTAGCTTTCGGCTTCACCCGTCTATGGTACATGTCCGGTGACCCGGTTGTAACAATCACAGAGGTGCTCCCTTTACGCCCTAGCCGAACAGTCGGGAACGTAGGGCATAAACACAGGAGCAAGGCAACCCAGCTTGGCAAAAACTTAAGTCATAGAAGTGTATATAATGGCAAAAAGGATGTATATGAGCAAACGATGCATATATTGTGAGCTCTAGGCTCGGAATAATAGTAAGTGTAAGTGAATCTAGTGCCACCCCTAGTTGGTTTTGGAGTATTGACGACAAACCTGGTTGAGGGACTAATGTGCTTGTGAGAATTGCAGGACAACACATGTAGTAGTTCCTCATTGATTCGGTTTACCTACTGGAGATGACCCCTGTAAATGTATGAAGACATTGAAGACAAAGGTGGTATGTGAAGATATTCACATTGAATACTATGACATGAGAAGACATCGCATGAAGACTATGGAGCGCGAAGACTTAGTTGTTTCGTTGTTTCCTTTTCTTCTTTGTTGAGTCGTAGGAACCACCGTACTGTTAAGTGGGGTCCCAGTGAACAAAGTCAGAGTGACTGAAGTGATGCTTAACCAAAATCCTATGTCTTTGAGCAAAGACAATGAGAGCAAATCTTATCCAGAGCTGGATGAGTCAACTTTACTTGTAGACCAAGTAAAGTTGCCGCGTGTGTTTGAAATATGACCGTTGGAACACGTGTCAGTTCCTTAGTGACCCAGGGTCATTTCGGACAAATCAGGTCGGGTTGCCTAGTGGCTATAAATAGCCCACCCCCTACACCATAAATTGGTGGCTGCTCAGAATTAGTGCACGGCTTTTGTCGTTTGAGAGCAACCCACCTCGAAGCCTTTGTGTGAGAAATCCTTGCGAGGACAAAGCCCTAAACACCCAGAGCCAAAGAGTGTTAGGCATCACTGAAGTCTTCCTGTCTGTGCAATCTGAAGACTTGTTACACTTGAGGACTGTGAATCCTCCAGCCGGTTAAGCATCGCGTTCTGAGCATCCAAGAGTCATTGTGGATCGCTAGTGAACAAAGTCTGTGAAGGTTTGGAAGTCTACCTTGAAGACTTACCAGAGTGATTGGGCGAGGACTGGGTGTCCTTAGCTCAAGGGGAATAAGGTGAAGACATGGTCTTCTGAGTTAAATCTCAGCCTCCCTAACCAGACGTACAGTTGTCAGAGCAACTGGAACTGGTCCAACAAATCATTGTCTTCAACAAGCAACTGGTTCTATCCTTCCCATTTCTTTATTTACAGTTGGTCCTTGTGAAGTCATTGCCTGTTTGCATTGTCCATTTGTCTTCACTGTGTGACTATTTGTTCTGATCGGTTTCATACTATCTTCCATCCTGATCCGTACTGCCTAGCTGCTATTAGTCTTCGTGCTCTCACTTTATTGAATACTTGACTATGGCTTGTCTAGTGTAGTCTACCTCTCCGCTGCATGGTTATAGGTTCATTTCTATCGTTTGTCTTCAAAACTCCCATGTTTTGAAGACTTTCATAAAAATCACCTATTCACCCCCTCTAGTCGATAACTAGCACTTTTAGTAAGCTTCGGTTAAAGAAGCCCCCAGTCATGGTGGGGTGTATACATTTAAGGATGTTATTACCCTTCAAGTGTTCATCTTATCCGAACACATCCTGGGAATCGTGTAAAAAATGATGAAACAAAAACAATATGAAGGAAAAAAGTATGTCCGAATTTATGCGTAGAATCTTCCGAGCCGAGCAGCGTTCCATGGATTCAGCTCTAGGTGATTATATGATGCATTACAAAGGCAGTAGGCTCCTCCAGTGAGAACTTCATCTATAATGAAGGGACCCTCCCATTTCGATTTGAGCTTGTCCTTCTTCTTCTCTGGGAGGCATAAAACGAGTTCACCGACATTATAAGTCTTGGCCCGCACTTCTCTGCTTTGGTATCTCCGAGCTTGCTACTGATAGAATGCGGAATGGGCTTTTGCAACGTTGTGCTCCTCCTCCAGGCTGTCTAAGTTGTCCTGCTGATCGAGCTTGGCTTCTCTCTCTTCATACATGCGCACTCGAGGTGACTCATGGATAATATCGCAGGGCAGAATAGCCTCTGCGCCGTACACCATAAAAAGGGGGTGTATCCGGTCGTGCGATTGGGCGTGGTCCGCAGTCCCCAGAGTAAGGAATCAAGTTCCTCGACCTAGTGCTTATCTGACTGCTATAGGGACCACACTAGTCTGGGTTTGATGCCGCTCATTATCAGGCCATTAGCCCGTTCAACCTAACCGTTTGTTTGATGGTGATATATGGAAGCGTAATTGATCTTGATGCCCAGGTTAGCACACCAATTTTTCACCTCATCGGCTGTAAAGTTAGAGCCATTTTCAGTAATGATACTGTGCGGTACACCATAACAGTGTACAACACCGGATATAAAGTCGATCACTTGACGAGCTTCAGCTATTTTTACTGGTTTGACCTCTATCCACTTAGTGAATCTATCCACTATAACCAGCAAATATTTCTTCTTATGGCTTCCCCCTTTAAGGGGTCGGACCATATCTAGCCCCCAGACCGCAAAAGACCATGTAATGGGGATTGTTCTTTGGGCAGTGAGTGGCATGTGGCTTTGATTGGCGAAAAGCTGGCATCTGACACAACACTGTACCAGGGCCTGTGCATCTGCTCGGGCCGTTGGCCAAAAGAAACCTGCTGGGAAGGCCTTACTTACGAGGGCCCGAGCTGTAGCGTGATGGCCACTGAGACCGACATGTATTTCAGCTAAGAGATGTCGCCCCTCCTCTTCGGAGATACATCTTTGAAGAACTCCAGTAGTACTTTTCTTGTAGAGTTCTTATTCGTGGACTTTGTAGGCTTTAGAGCGTCGAACTATGCGACGGGCCTCATTCTAGTCATTAGGGAGCTACTGCCTATTAAGGTAGGCTAAGAAGGGTTCGGTCCATGGAGCAATTACGACCATGATTTCATGGGTGGGAGGGGTCGTTTCAATACTAGAGCCCCCGATGATATCAGAATCGTGTTCGGCATCCGGGGGAGTGATCGGCGCCAGACTAGTATTTCCACTCTCGTCCTGCCATACCACGGAAGGCTTGAAAAGCCTTTCCACAAAGGTGTTCGGCGGGACGGGGTCACGTTTAGCGCCCATTCGAGCAAGGATGTCCACTGCCTGATTGCTGTCATGAGTAACATGATGGAATTCGAGCCCCTCGAACCGCGCTGATATTTTGAGCATGACGTTTCGGTATGCCACCATCTTTGGATCTTTTGAATCGAACTCTCCGTTTATTTGGGATATTGCGAGGTTCGAATCCCCACGCACCTCTAGGCGTTGAATGCCCATAGAAATAGCCATTCGGAGACCTGTAGTAGTGCCTCGTATTCAGCTGTGTTGTTGGAGTCCGTATAGATTATTTGTAATACGTAGCAGACTGTGTCCCCTGTAGGGGATGTTAAGATGACGCCGGCTCCCAATCCAGCTAGCATTTTAGAGCCGTCGAAGTACATTACCCAGTTGGAGTATGTGTTGTACTCTTTAGGGAGTTCGGCTTCCATCCATTCGGCGACAAAGTCAACCAACACTTGAGATTTAATAGCTCGGCGTAGCTTTTATGTTATTTCAAATGGTAAGAGCTCGATGGCCCATTTGGCTATGCGGTCGGTGTCATCCCGATTATTTATGATGTCATTGAGTGGTACTTCGGATGCCACCGTGATCGAGCACTCTTGAAAGTAGTGCTGTAGCTTCTGGGATGCCATGAAGACCGCATACGCTATCTTTCGAGAGTGTGGGTATCGAGATTTGCATGGTGTGAGGACTGCTAATACATAGTATACTGGCTTTTGGAGTGGGAATTTGTGTCCCTCTTCCTCTTGTTAAACGACGAGTACTGTGCTCACCACCTGGTGAGTTGCAGATATGTAGAGCAGCATAGGTTCGCCGACACTTGGAGCGGCAAGGATTGGGTTGCTTGCCAACAAAGTTTTTATTTCTTCCAATGCGGCTGTAGCTGCCTCCGTCCATTAAAAGTGTTCGGTGTGTTATAGTAGTCGATACAGTGGTAGTGCCTTTTCTCCCAATATGGAGATAAAGCGCCTCAAAGCTGCCACGCACCCAGCTAGTTTTTGGACCTGCTTTAGGTCTATTGGCGTTGCCAACTATGACATGGCTCGGATTTTGGATGGGTTTGCTTTGATTCCTCTATTGGAAACGATGAAAATGAGTAGTTTTCCGGCTGGAACACCGAAGACACATTTTTCCGGATTGAGCCGTATGTCATATGTTCAGAGTTATCGAGTGTGAGCCGTAGATCGTCCACTAGTGATTCGACGTGTTTAGTCTTGATGACAACATCATCTACGTATGCCTCCACTGTCTTGCCAATTTGCTTTTCCAGACATGTTTCAATCATGCGTTGGTAAGTGGCGCCAACATTTTTGAGCCGAAAAGGCATAGTGTTGAAGCAGAAAGGCCCATAGGGGGTAATGAATGCTATTGCCGCTTGGTCGGACTCCTTCATATTAACTTGATGGTATCCAGAGTATGCGTTGAGGAAACACAGTGAGTCATGTCCTGTGGTTGTGTCAATGATTTGGTCGATGCGGGGCAGTGGGAAGGGGTCCTTAGGGCAAGCTTTATTGAGGTCTTTGAAATCGACACAAAGGCGCCAGGACTTATCCTTCTTTGGCACCATGACTAGGTTTGCCAACCAGTCTGGGTGTTTGATCTCTCTAATGAACCCGGCTTCAAGTAGCTTGTCTAGCTCCTCCCACCTGGCTTGTCATTTGGGTTCGAAAAATTGTTGCAGCGTTTGCTTGACTGGTTTGAACCCCATTATTATATTGAGGCTGTGTTCGGCCAATCTGCGTGGGATTCCGTGCATATCCGAAGGATGCCAGGCAAAGATGTCCCAATTTTCGCGCAGGAACACCCGAAAGGCAAAGTCGACCGCCGGATCCAGTTGTGCTTTGATGGAGGCTGTCTTGTTAGGATCCGTTGGGTGCACTTGAAATTTAACTATTCCGTCTGCTGGTTTGAAAGAAGTGGACTTGGGCCTCTTATCGAGGATCACATCATATTTGTCCACTGTGGAACGTAGAGTGGTTAACTCCTCGGCCGCGAGGGCCTTAGATAGTGCCTCGAGGGCCAAGGATGCAATTTTGTTTTCTGTGCAGAGTGCTACAAACGGATCACTGGTAATTGTGAAAACTCCGTCGGGCCCTGGCATTTTGAGCTTCATGTACCCGTAATGGGGTGTGGCTTGAAAGCATGTGAAGGCGTCTCGCCCCAACAGGGCGTGATATCTACTATTGAAAGGTGCCACGTGGAAGAGCAACTCTTTGGACCTGTAGTTTTCTGGCATGCCGAATACTACATCAAGTTTAATTTTCCCTAAGCATCGTGCTTCTTGACTGGGGATAATTCCTCGAAAGGTGGTGCCGCTTTGCTCGTTGCGACTCTTGTCCATTTGCATTTTATTGAGCGTGTCCTCGTAGATGAGGTTCAGTCCGTTGCCGCCGTCCATGAGCACCTTGGAGAGTCGAAAGCCATCCACAATTGGGTTTAAGACCAAGGCGGCAGGTGCTTGGACTGATCTGGCCCTTGATTTGTCGTTGGCGGTAAAAGTTATTACCGTATCGTTTGAAGGGCTTATTGCGGCTATCGGTGTGAAAACTGGCCGATCTCGGGTAGGGGGTCCCAAACTTTGCTTCTGAGGATCTAAGGTAATAGGAGACAAAGGGGACACGATGTCTACCCAGGTTCGGGCCCTCTTAATGGAGGTAATACCCTACTTCCTGCTTGATTGATCTTGATGAGTATAGGGGTTAGAAGAGTTGATCTACCTTGAGATCGTAATGGCTAAACCCTAGATGTCTAGCCTATATGAATTCTGATAGCCTCTACGGACTAAACCCTACGGTTTATATAGACACCAGAGGGGCCTAGGGTTGTACATGGTTGGTTTACAATGAAAGGAAAGTACACACCCGGAGGCCAATCGCGCCATCCACGCAAAGGAGAGTCCCATTTGGACATGGGGGAAGGCCTTCTACCTTGTATCTTCACGGCCCATTAGTCCGGCCCATGTCACATAGCCCGGACACCCGAGGACCCCATAATCCAGGACTCCCTCAGTAGCCCCTGAACCAGTCTTTCGATGTCGATGTGTTCGGCACGCAGATTGTCTTCGACATTGCAAGGCGGGTTCCTCCTCTGAATACTTCAAAGCACTCTTCTGAATAAGAGATTTGTATCCGGCTCTTTATAACGGCCACAACCCTTAACCACAAAGGCAAGATACTTAATCAAAATATAGTCTATCTACTGACAACTCTTTCGGCGAAACGTCACGTCTGGCATCTTTATCATTTCAAACCATTTTTAGCCTCCCGCTTCACGTTTCGAGGCGCAACCTCTACTGACACGTCTTGTCAAAGCAGAGATCGTGTCCCCTTATTGCGAGATTCTCATCAATACGGTTTTAGGTAATCCAACCGTGCCATTCGCATGACCCCTTGGGAATGGGCGAATTTTAATGCTTGAGGGGGGCGTTTGATATTCACTGCCTATATAAGCGGGTAAAGACCCCTTATTTTTGTCTTACGCCTTCTTCCTCCCTCTGCCATTCGCATGACCCCTTGGGAACGGGCGAATTTTAAGGCTTGAGGGGGGCGTTTTATATTCACTGCCTATATAAGCGAGTAAAGACCCCTTCTTTTTGTCTGACGCCTTCTTCCTCCCTCTGCCTTCCCAGCCTCGAGCTCCAGCGCCCAAGCTTCGATCTTTCCCACTGCCCAACCTCTCCAGCCATGGCCTGATCTGGCTCGGAGGGCAAGTGGATGACCTCCTCTATTACGGAGAAGGACACCAAGGAACTTCGGGAAGCGGGGTACCTGGCTGCGAGTATCGCGCACAGGCTCCCTGCCAAAAAACAGGTCATCCCTACTCCGGAGCCCGGCGAGAGAGTGGTGTTTATCCCCCACTTCCTCCGCGGACTAGGGTTTCTAGTCCACCCTTTTGTCTGCGGCCTCATATTCTATTACGGGCTAGATTTCCACGATCTAGCCCCAAATTCCTTCCTCCACATCTCGACGTTTATCATCGTGCGCGAGGCGCTCCTCCGCACCCCCCACTTCGGCCTATGGCTTAAGGTCTTCAATGTGAAGCCGAAGGTGGTCGACGGGAAACATGCGGACTGCGGCGGCGCCATGGTGAGCAAGCTCCCTAATGTCACCTGGCCCAAAGGGGCCTTCATGGAGATTGTCAGGATATGGCAACATGAGTGGTTCTACATCGCCGAACCCCATGGCGCCACATGGGCAGCCACTCCTGAGTTTAAATACGGACCCCCAATGCGGCTCGTGTCGTGGATCAACAAGGGTCTGGATTGGGCGTCGTCCGACGAAGTGATGGTGCTGCAAAAGCACATCAAAAATATGATAGAGAAGAACACCAGTCTCACCGATGTGATTTAGGTGATGCTTTTCCGCCGGATCCTCCCCTGCCAGCGCTGGCCTCTCCACATGTGGGAGATCAATTCGGAAGGGCCACAGACCCTGTAGCGATTCTTCGGCACAACACACGAAGAGATCTGGAAGCTGCTCTTCAAGGCCCATAAGACATGGCCGGAGACGACCGACGACATTGGCCTCAACAGCACGCATCCAGCCACCCCGGTAAGCATTGAGTTTCCGAACATAACTTTAGTTCGTAAATCAAAAGGTATGCTGAGCCTTCCATCCTTCAATCATGGCTAGACAAAGAAGGCGGAGCAGATCAAGTGTCCGGCTCCGCTACCTGAAGATCCAGCCAATCCCCTGCTAACAAGGATGCTGGTCCCGACGCTGTATCAGGCACCGGAGAAGAAGGCCAAGAAGAAGAGCAAGGAGGCCAAAGGTGGCCTCTGCCGTAAAGGTACTTTAGACGCTGTGTCCAGAGAGACCGAAGCTCCCTCCTTCCACGAGGGAGATATAGATGAAGAGGAGGAGGAGGGAGAGAGAGATTCTCCCCTTAAGGGGAGGAAAAAGAAGAGGTCGGCCTCCGTAGACCCAGAGGCGGGGCATCCTAGAGAGGGAAAATATCCCTCTCGGACGGCTCTGATTCGGATGCCGAAGTCATCCCTGAGCGGCGCCCCTGGGTGAAGCCCCAGACCGCATCGTGAGTATCCAAGATACTTTATGTATATCTGGTCTTTTATGATTGTAGGATAACATATTATATTGTGTGTTTCAGTCCGGCCCGTGAACTCCCCCAACTATCATCATCTTTGGGGAACTCCCTGGCACTGGAGATGGTGGAGAGCGAGACGCCTCCACGAGCCTCCCCGCTACCTGCCGCGGATGACACCGAGGTGTTATCCCAAAGGACCTCTCTGGGCCACGGAGAGGTGCGGGAGGCCACCAAGACGACACCAGAGGGTAATGCCTCGGCTGCCAGAACATGGGGGGCACAACCCCCATGGAGACTGACGACGGGGGCCTTGACATGTCCGGCCCCCAGCCAAACACCATTCCGGAGACCCATGTGGCTCCGGAATCGAGTGAGCAACCCCCTTCAAAGGAGGGGGGAGCGCCAACTCCGACGGCGACCTCCACTAATCCGGAGGCGCCGAACACTCTGATGGAGGCATTGCAACATGCTTCCATCGTGGAGGAGCACCGCACCCTGATGGGTGCTGTGGTTGAGAAGGTTCAGTCCGCCAAGAGCGCACTGAACGAAGCCTTCACCAGCCTGCTAACAGGCTTCAAGGTATGCGATGTAATTTTCTTAGCCGCTTTTCATATAAAAAATATGCATGTGTGTAGATAGTAGCCCCTGAGACTTTGTTCGGTTTTTTAAGAAATGGCCGAACAGAGGATCGAATAATAACTGCAGGGGGTAACGTACTGGTCTATTGGTAAACAGGCTTCCCTATTGGCGACGACTGCCCAGGCCGCTGAGGTTTCTGAACTCAAGCGGAAGTTGTAGCTGGCCAATGATGATATCGTCCGCATTAACAAGCAGTTCGACGAGGCGCAAGGTATGTTTTGAAATTTTTTTTACACACCTGAAGTAATATGCCAATGCAGATTCTAAGCTCCTGTGTTGCCCTGATCGTTATTGCAGGTAGTGCGGCCGAGGTCGAGACCCTGAAGAGCGCCCTTGCCCAAGACAAGGAGCAGGCATGGGTGAGCCAGGCGATCGCTGACAAAGCGGCCGCGAATTTAAAGGCCGAGCAGGTCGCCCGTTGCCGATATGAGGAGCGGGTGACCGAAGTGGAGCAATAGCTCAAGGATGCCGCCGACAAGTGCGAGGCCTTGGAAGAGAAGAATAAGGCCCAAGCGGCCGAGCTCGCCAAGGCTCTCCAGGGGGCCAAGGAGGCACGGACCAAGTCCCGGGTGGCTCGTGAGGAGATTAAGCAGGCCAAACAGATAGTGGCTGGTAAGCTCTTTCTTCTACAGAGTAAATTTGGTAGTCAGAAATATGCCTTGCTCACTCAACTATGTAGTTCTCCAGACGCCTTTGCGGATCTTCCGAGGAGTGAGTCCGATGCCGCACAATTATTCCGGGCCCAGGAGGGGAACACCACGAAGAAGCTCATCTAGTCATAGTACCTGGTGCCAGAGCGTCCGGTGCTGCTGAACAACCAGATGATGCAGCTGGCAGAGCTACATAGGATGTCCGGTTTGGCCATGAAGGACGTCATAGTTCGGCTCTAGCCAAACGAACCCATTCCTAGCAGTTACTTCGGCCTGGTGAAGCGACTTGCCAATGCGTTGCCCCGAATTGAAGCCGTCAAGCGCTCGGCGTCCATCGAGGGTGCACGGATGGCCTTTGCTCGCGTCAAGATGCAATGGGCGAAGATGAAGGCCACCATCATGGTGACCGAGGGCCCACCCGAAGGCAAGGACCACCGCAAGCCAGAGCGGTATTTTGACGATGTCCTGGAGGGTGCCCGGATAGTAGAGGGCCAATGCTCGAAGGATATCATGTTTGTATGAATGTATCCGAGCTATCCAGGTGTTGTTTTATGAAAAAAGGCTTTGTAATATATTTATGCCTTTATCTGAAATTATTTTCCTCCTGTGCGGCCGTTGTTATGCCTGAGAGTTTTTATAGTTGTCGGCTTCAGCCCCCACGTAGGATCTATGGGGGTGTTCAGTATAGCGCACAACCACACTTGCACTGGTACATCGACGTGCTAACAAACGGTTTTTAACCCCTTTCTACGGCGGCATTTGGAACCGTCGCCAAGTGAGTGTGGGCGATAGGGGGGTCCTTCCCACACGACCCAGAAATCTTCGGGGATAGGCCCTCCTGGGACCCAGGCTGGGGCCGTGTGCGATCGGGCGAGGCATCGAAACCCAATCATTTCCGTAGGTATGTACATCCCACACGGTGAATCCCATAAATCATTTCCGTAGGTATGTACATCCCACACGGTGAATCACAAAAAATCATTTCCGTAGGTATGTACATCCCACACAGTGAATCCCAGAAAAACATTTCCGTAGGTATGTACATCCCACACGGTGAATCCTAGAAAAACATTTCCGTACGTATGTATATCACACACAGTTCTTTGTGTGGAAACGTTTGTGCAAGGTGGCCTAACACAAACCGTTCGCTGCCGGAAGCCATGTGTGATTGTTAGTTGATCGAACACACCTACTTTCTAGAAACCGTGCGGGTTGTTTGAGTACATCGCCCACGGTGCTGTCTGAGTAATCGTCTGTAATAGAAAACCCCAATAAGCAGGGTAATTAGCCTATTATTGATAATCCATGTACTAATCAAACTGATATTTCTTATAAAACACGCAAGATATTTCATATCCGTATAAAAGCAACCAGGATTTCATAATTGAATTACATCACATAGCTTCGGCACTCAGTTACGCCATTACACAACAGCACCAAGTTTCACATGCAGCATCAAAAACCTTTGGAAAGTAGCATCATACATGGTAAATAGACAGATGAATCTCATCTGGGAAACTGCAGAAGCGGAAGGCAAATATTGAGCCTTGAGTGATGTTGAATGTCCTTGCAAATTTAGGCCAGTGGCTATGGATAATTGCCCGCCCAACCTTCGTCCTCTTCAGCAAGACTTCAATATTGTACCATGGGTGTTGAATGAATACCTTCCTCACCTCTTGACCATGCAGGTGGTTTGAGAGGTAATCATCGGTGAACTACTTTGAAAAGTACTAAAAACAAAGCTATGCATAAATCGCTGTTGTAAATTTTGAAATGGCGCAAGGGGTAAAAACAAGGTAAAAGAGTTGGTACTGTCCTATAGTTGACTGATGTCTTATTCATTGTGCAAACAAAGATCTTGCCGTTATTCGTCGCTAGTTTCTTCATCCTAACAATCTTTCTGAGTTTCTTGACGTGAATGATATTCATGGACATCTCATTTCCCCATATGCAAAATGGGTCGAACAGTGGGTCTAAGCCTCTGACAGTAGGACCTACATGTGCAAGACCAAATTGTAAGAAACCTAAGTATTAGAATGATTCCTGCAACTGCACAATAATGTCCTATTAGCCAAAGGACCCTGCTTGAACAAACCTCGATGGTAAACCACAGTGTCTCCCATTCTTTCCCTACAACACACATAAGGAAGATCTTGATGACGTTAACTGAGAGTTGCCATACTATCAGTAGAATATGTATTGAGTACAACCAAATTCGATTGGTGTCACATGCATAACAATACAAAATTGTACCCACGGCAAATGAAAATCAAATTGCAGAACTGAACCAAATAGTCAAATGGACAGCAGACCAAATGAACCAACATAATTAACTGAGCACGACATTGCAGAATAGAAACATGTACTAGAAGATAAGATAGTTAACAAAACAAAGAATGCTTGAGAATAGTACTACGAAATGTAGCAATTTTTGGACCAAAGTGTTAACTGAACATTACATTTTAGAGGACCAAACTGTTAACTAAACATCAGATTGCATATTAACATTACAGAGGACAAATCACTAGAAGGCACTGGCAGTGGCCTCGAGAAAACATCACGAACTGTATTTTAAAGTAGACAACCGTGTGGCAGTGTCGATGGTGGCCTCGAAGACGAGGTGGTCCTCCAAGATCTAGTGGTCGGCACACATGGCAGCCATAGCGACCTCGTGCGTGCATGCGGCCGCATGCTACTAAGCTCCATGTTATACTGCGTGTAAAATGGCTGTGGGCGACACTTAATTGGAGGAGGGAGGCAGTGATTTCAGTGGAAGGTGTCACTTCGTTGGTCGGGGCATGTGGGACAGGAAAGGAGGAGGATGGTGTGGGTGGGGTGTGGATTACCTGACCATATCAACGAGGCCGCGCAGCAAGAAGAAGGGTCGGCGGCGAGGAGGCCGCACAGCAAGAAGAAGGGTCGCGGGCGAGGAGGCGGCGCTGCAAGAAGAAGGGTCGCCGGGAGGAGGTGGTGCTGCAAGAAGAAGCGTAGCCGGCCAGGAGGCGGTGCTGCAAGAAGAAGGGTCGCCGGCGAGGAGGCTGAGCTGCCAATAAGAAGTAGTGAAGGTTTGAACTTGGAAAGCAAGGAGGAATAGTGGAAATGTGGCTTTTGGTAGGAGGGAGGGGGCAGGGAGATAGATATTTCCGTGGTGGCAAATTTTTTTCGCTCGGTGCCGCGAGAAACTTGCGCGCAAGTGTGGTTCAAGCAGGGGCGGTGGAATGTAGACGATGAAGCTTCCCGCGTAAGCCAGACAAGACGGTGCGCCAAGATATTTTATCGCATCCCACACGATTCTTTCTAGTAAACTATTTGTGGTATACCTGATTTTTTTCATTATGTTTTGATAGACAAAATGGTGTTACGTAGGGAAACGATGGTGTTTGAATTGCTAACACATTTACATACAGTGAACATGCAACTAGTACATGAGTGTCGTGTTTAAATTTGGAATTATTTCGGGTTCATTTGGCATTTTTATGCATTAATTGAGTTTTGGGGCATTTAATGTGCATAATTCAAATTTGAACTACAAGCACATGCTCCAATGCACCAAAATTTGTTGAAAAATGACATGTGTGTCTTTGGGTGAATTTATAGGTCCCATGCAAGAAATGGGAATAAAAATTCAAACATCTGGGCATCGTAGCTCGGCCAGAAAGACTGAGAAACTTGGTTTTTTAATTCCTGTAAATCCAAAACACGCCTGAAAATCATGAAACTTGGCATGGTGTCATGACATGGCACCAACATCCCACGGTAATTTTTTTGGCCGAATTGGGACAAGCTTTGGTGTAAGCTTCTTGCAAACTGGAGCTTCCCTCAAGAAGGCTCGTGGTTCCAAGAGGGAATGAGTCACCTCCGTGTGCAGAACGACATACGTACACTGCCTTCTCCCGCCTTAATTTTTTACACAGGCAGATTAGACCAAATAGAAGTATCATGCTAAATTTTGGAATTATTCCGGGTTCGTTTGGCCTTTTTTGTACATTAATTGAGTTTCTGTGCATTTAATGTGCATAATTCAAATTTGAACTACAAGCACAGGCTCCAGTGCACGAAAGTTGTTTGAAAAATAATACATGTGTCCTTGGGTGAATTTCTAGGCCCCATGCAAGATATGGGAGTGAAATTCAAACATCTGGGCGTCGTGGCTCGGCCGGAAAGATTGAGAAACTTGGTTTTTTAATTCCTGTAAATCCAAAACACGCCTGAAAATCATGAAACTTGGCATGGTGTCATGACATGGCACCAACATGCCGCGGTAAATTTTTTGGCCGAATTGGGACAAGCTTTGGTGTAAGCTTCTTGCAAACCATAGCTTCCCTCAAGAAGGTTCGTGGTTCCAAGAGGGAACGTGCCACCTCCGTGTGCGAAATGACATACGCACACCGCCTTCTCCTGCCTTAAGTTTTGTACACTGGCAGATTAGACCAAATAGAAGCATCGTGCTAAATTTTGGAATTATTTCGGGTTCGTTTGGCCCTTTTTATACATTAATTGAGTTTCTGGGCATTTAATGTGCATAATTCAAATTTGAACTACAAGCACAGGCTCCAGTGCACCAAAGTTGTTTGAAAAATCACATGTGTGTCCTTGGGTGAATTTCTAGGTCCCATGCAAGAGATGGGAATGAAATTCAAACATCTGGGCGTCGTGGCTCGGCCGGAAAAATTGGGAAACTTGGTTTTTTAATTCCTGTAAATCCAAAACACGCCTGAAAAACATGAAAGTTGGCATGGTGTCATGAGATGGCACCAACATGCCGCGATAATTTTTTTGGCCGAATTGGGACAAGCTTTGGTGTAAACTTCTTGCAAACCGGAGCTTCCCTCAAGAAGGCTCGTGGTTTCGAGAGGGGACGTGTCACCTCCGTGTGCGAAACGACATACGTACACTGCCTTCTCCCGCCTTAATTTTTTTTACACAGACAGATTAGACCAAATAGAAGTATCGTGCTAAAATTTTGGATTATTTCGGGTTCGTTTGACCCTTTTTGTACATCAATTGAGTTTCCGCGCATTTAATGAGCATAATTCAAATTTGAACTATAAGCATAGGCTCTAGTGCACCAAAGTTGTTTGAAAAATCACATGTGTGGCCTTGGGTGAATTTCTAGGTCCCATGCAAGAGATGGGAGTGAAATTCAAACATCTGGGCATCGTGACTCGGTCGGAAAGATTGAGAATTTTGGTTTTTTAATTCCTGTAAATCCAAAACACGCCTGAAAATCATGAAACTTGGCATGGTTTCATGACATGGCACCAACATGGTGCGGTAATTTTTTTGGCCTAGTTGAGACAAGCTTTGGTGTAAGCTTCTTGCAAAACGGAGCTTCCCTCAAGAAGGCTCGTGGTTCCAAGAGGGGACGTGTCACCTCCGTGTGCGGAATGACATACGTACACTGCCTTCTCCTGCCTTAATTTTTTTTACACAGGCAGATTAGACCAAATAGAAGTATTGTGCTAAATTTGGAATTATTCCGGGTTCGTTTGGCCTTTTTTATACATTAATTGAGTTTCCGCGCATAATTAAAATTTGAACTACAAGCACACGCTCCAGTGCACCAAAGTTGTTTGAAAAATCACATGTGTGTCCTTGGGTGAATTTCCAAGTCCCATGCAAGAGATGGGAGTGAAATTCAAACATCTGGACGTCGTGGCTCGCCCGGAAAGATTGAGAATGTTGGTTTTTTAATTCCTGTAAATCCAAAACATGCCTGAAAATCATGAAACTTGGCATGGTGTCATGACATGGCACCAACATGCTGTGGTAATTTTTCTGTCCGATTTGCAAAGGCGCACACATTAACAATCAACAAAGTCATTTTGGAACAAGTGCTATCACTTACAAATCGGAAACACAAGTATTAGTGAAACCGTGGGCGTTCTACTTGCCAATTACGTGTGGCCACACGCCCCCTTATTTTATTGGCTAGAAGGTGTCGTGCGGGGTAGCTATTTGAGCACGGGAGGCGTGCGATCAGACCCCTGCATGTGCTCATTGGGAGGAGAGCCCTTTGAGCTCTACCCACCGCGCACCTCCCTCCCAACGTCTCCATTAATGGTGCTGGAGCACCTGTTCTACGGCGTGGCTATATGTCTCACTGGACTGAGATTTAAGAGAGAAAAATTAAAATCTGAAAAGAAAGTTTTACATGGATCTTGATGTAAGATCCGACGGACCTATATAGCATCGACTGCGACTTATGGCAAGCATGATGAATATAAGGACGATGGCAGTGGATAATAATTGTCTTACATATTTAGGAACATAATTAAAAAAAGCCACATGCGGCAACGCCCGAAATACACAAGGGCAAAAGAAGAAGGAAGACAACGATCTGGCTCGCTGATGTCTACTTTCTTGATGCATTGTTGCAGGCCGCGGGAACTAGGCTCTGCGGCGAGCGTCGACGAGCTCTTTCTTGTCCTCAAGATGCTGCTTGAGAGCATCCACGGAATCCTCCACCAGCCTTCTTGCTCAATGCGCAGCATGGCATTCTCGTCCATAAGTTTCTCGACGATGACGCCGGTCCTCTTCAACAAGGCAGTGGTCTGCTCCTGCTGCTCCGCACTTCCGACGATCTTCGCCCTTAGCAGGTCGTGCTCGGCCCGGAGCTTCGCATTGCTCTTATTTAGTTGCCAGATGACATTGGAAGACTATTCAAACGAGGCTTTCAGGTCATCCTGCAACCTCGCCCACTTGGAGATTTGATCCATCTGCCTAAGGACGAGGGCACGCATGCGCTTGTAAGAGTCCTCGCATGCCCGCGAGACATTTTCCTAGGCCGTCGAGGCGCGGGAGCACATCTCTGCTGCATTCGCGGCGCGGTGGGACATCTCTTCTGCTTCCGCGGTGCGGCCGGACCAGTCTTCTGCATCGACGGTGCGGCGGGACCTCCGTGCTGCTTCGGCGGCGCGGCGGGACCTCCGTGCTGATACAGCCATGCGGCGGGACATGTTGGCTGCTTTCGCGGCGAGGCGGCACATCTCTCGTGCTTCCGATTCCAGGCTCGCCTCTCCTTGGTGGCAATCTCTCGACCCAAAACTCACGCTGGCCATGGCAGACACAAGGGAATGATGATGAATGACTTGTTTGTTTTTGTGGATGAGAAGTTGAGGAGGAATGTGCAGTCATCTTGGAGTAGTAGTATTTATAACCGAGTAGTAATACACTCCTAAGTGCGAAACCGTTTAGGTTTTGATCGGTGTGAACAGGTTTGCAATTTGGAATGCGACGGGACGCGGCCTCCCCGTTCTTCTAAAAAAATTGTGACGGGATGCATGCTCAAAATTTACTGATGGTTATAAGTGTGGCACTATTCTCGGAAGGCGTAACATGGGCACGTACGCCTTCTCGACCGCGTACGTGGCATTTGCACCATAGGGTGCACCGCAATAGGAAATGTCAGCACACGTCTTGTTCCAACAACCGTGCGTGCTCGTTATTACCATCGCGCTAATTAGAATGTGTGTGCCCATCTAGCACACACACGTTGATCTATCTAACTATTTCAGTTTGTTGTGGCTAATCACAAACAGTTCATTCATGTGAAGTGTATGCCATCAATCGCAGACACTTTGATCTGGCTAACCCGTTTCTATTCTGTTGCCTAATCGCAAACAGTTAATCCTTCTGAAGCGTATGCCCTCAATCACACACACCTTGATTTGGCTGACCGTTTCTTTTGTGTTGCCTAATCACAAACAGTTTATCCGAGTGAACCGTATGCTCTATATCGCACACGCCTTCATCAGGCTGCCGGTTTCTTTCGTTCCGCCTCATCGCAAACAGTTCATTGGACTGAACCGTATGCCCTGGATCGCTCATGCAACTTACATCTGAACCGTGTTTGATGGCTCTGCCATCGCAAACATTGTGCACATTTTTTTACGGTTCTTTTACACCACCATTTGTGATTATTGCATCACACACAGTTTTGTCGAAGGGTCTCTGATCGTAGTGTCGTGTTAGCAGCATCCTGCAGTAGTGTTGACCCAACGTCTTGGCCTGTAAAGGAGGTGTCTGCGCAGCGAACTAGGCAATCAGACTATGCGGCTTTATCGTACTCACTTAGCTATAGGAGTTTGACAATGGGACTAGGAACTATCCCCTGGTGCGTGTGCGGCTATCCGAACTTGGATGCCCTAGACGCATGACTGGATGAAGGCCAGTCCTTCGTATAGTACGTAAGAAATCGCAAGAGATTTATGGTGAGTCGCCGAATCACTGACAAGCTCTCGCCGTATCATGACATAGTTTTTGGCTTTCTCTACTGAGGTGCTTGACCGAATGAGCCAGAAACACAATCACAGTAGTTCTATCTTTACCACCTAGCCAAACAAGCGAAACGTAAGATAGCAACCATAGGAGCCGGGCAACCCAACTATTGACCAAAGACATGATTCGGAGCCGATGCATATAATGCAATATTCGAGACACCGGAGTGTACTTCTAAAAGTATTCAGGCTTCCTTTTTTTCGAAAATATGTATGGCCAGGTAGAGCCCCTAGTATTGAAGCTGTACTAGAATATATATATGTGGTAGTACGAGCACAAACGAGGAATGCAGATTATGAAACAAACCAAGACCGAACGAGGGTTGGTAAAAAACTGTTTTCATTATAATCTGTTTGATACGTCAAGACATGCTATTACAGGTAGTGCCAAGGCTATTTTATATGCCAACATTTGGACACAAGGGAAAGCAGTATGCAGGGCCTAAAAAAATAAGAGTGGTCTTGAAGATCTCATTAATTCTCTCGCCGCACGTCTGCATCGCTTTCGTCCTTGTGGAAAAGATTCCTTGAGAGGAGCGGTCCACGGTCGCTTATATGAAAACGGGTCCGGAAAGCGTCCTTGCGCGACCGTGGAGTAGCTAGGTTTTAATGAACCTATTGTATGGAAAAAAGAATCAAAAGGACAAAGGGTCAAGGTCACATAGGGTCGAGCCACACTATAGACCTATACGTATTGTGCCTCCATCGTTCCCTAGGGTATTTCGAGTGCGTAATTATGCACACACGGTACATATGCCGCAGATGTGTGTGGCGAGCGACGGAGGCGAAACTGCTAGTCTAGCTCTGGAGTCACCGAGTTGTCATCATGCATAGTAGACTGGACGCGTTTAACAATGTCCGGGGGCTTGATGGTTGATGAGGTGTTCGGCTTGGGGAGGCCGCTCTGCACTTCAGCCGCGACGGCCGCGGTGTGCTCCTTAGTTCAGAGGTAGCGCTCCGTGATTCCATTGACTGTGATAACGCCACGAGGTCTAGGCATTTTGAGCTTTAAGTAAGCATAATGCGGGACCGCATTGAAGCGAGCGAAGGCGGTTTGTCTGAGCAGTGCATGATAACCACTCGGAAGGGGACGATGTCGAAGATCAAGTCTTCACTTCGGAAGTTATCTAGTGAACCAGAGACTACTTCCAATGTTATTAAGCTCGTGCAGCGGGCATCTACGCCGGGTATCACTCCTTTAAAGGTGGTGTTAATAGGCTTGATTCTTGATGGGTCAGTACCCATTTTGTGGACCGTGTCTTGTAAATCAAGTTAAGGCTACTACCGCCGTCCATGAGGACTCTAGTGAGATGGTATCCGTCAATGATTGGATTGAGGACCAGAGCTGCTGAACCACCGTGATGGATACTGGTCGGGTGGTCCCTACAATTGAAGGTGATCGGACAAGCCGACTACGGGTTGAATTTAGGGGCGACAAGCTCTACGGCGTAGACGTCCCTTAGCGTGTGTTTGCGCTCCCTCTTGGGGATATGCGTGATGTAGATCATATTCACTGTTTTCACCCCAGGGGGATTTATTTTGCCCCCTGTGTTCGGTGGGCGGGGCTCTTCATTGTCCTTGCTAGGCGGTCCTTTCCCCTTGTTCTCGGTGTTTAGCTTACCAGCTTGTTTAAAGACCCAACAATTTCTGTTGGAGTGGTTGGCAGGTTTATCAGGGGTGACATGAATGTGGCAAGGCCGATCGAGTATTTTGTCCAAATTGGATGGACCATCTTTATTTCCTTTGAATGGCTTATTCCTATGAACGGATATCGTTTCATCCAGAAAGGTGAAATGTTCCCTACCGAAACCATCACACTTGTTGTGAGAAGCTCTGGTTTATGAGAAGCTTATACCCAAACCTGCCCCAAATGGGATAGAAATTTTACCACAACATGTTGACGCCTCTCAATGATAGCATGCCAAGTTCCATGAATTTCGGATGACTCTTGGATTTACTAGAATTACAAAAGCAAATACGTCGACGTTTGCCGGAGAGCCACGGTGCCGTGGTGTTCGAAATTCATCCTCATTTCTTGCATGGGACATAAGCATAGACTCATGGACACATATATGATTTTACCACCCATGTTGGTGCACCGGAGCGTGTGCATGTAGTTTAATTTTGAATTGTGCACCTGAAATGGCTAGAAAACCAATTTAATGTATAAAATGTCCAAACAAACCCTGAATAATTGCAATTCTTTTACGGCACACATATAGTTGCATGTTCACTGTGGATAAAAGGTCTAGCAATTCAAACACCGCCCATTGCCGCTGTGACCCCATTATGTAATTGAAATCAAGACAAAAAAACAAGCAGATCCCACACAGTTTATTATAACCAACCATGTGAGATGCAGCACAAAATATCTTGGAGTACCGTCAGAGTATAGTACACATACGGCTTACGCGAGAAGGTGTGACAGCTACAGTCCACAGCCCACTCTAAATAAGGCACCGTGTCTGATGACACTTTGCGCGCTAGTTTTTTCGCTGAAGCGATTCCAAATTTTTGGCTTCCGCGGAAATATCTACCTCCCCGCCCCCCTTATCAAAAGCCACATTTCCCCTATTTCCACCTTCCTTTCCAAGTTGAAACCTTCACTCCTTGCTTGCAGCGCCGCCTCCTCGCCGGTGACCCTCCTTCGCGCTGCTCAGCCTCATCTATCCAGACAGGTAATCCACACTCGACCCCCATCCTCCTCCTCCTTCCACATCCCACATGCCCCGACCGCCGACGTGACACCTTCCACCCAAATCACTGACCCCTCCACCAAGTAAGCGCCGCCCTAAGCCATGGTGCATGCAGTATAGCCAGGATTTCAAGGAGCATTTGGCAGCGGAGAAGCAAATCGCGACCGCATGCGCGGATGAGGTCGCGATGGCTGCCATTCATGTCGATCCTCAAATCTTGGTGGAGCAGCTCGCCGTCGAGGCCACCATCGACGCCTTGTGCGCCGACGCCGTGACGTGGTTGGCTGCTTTAAACGACACTTCATGGCATTTTCTCGAGGGCAACATCGGTGCCTTCGTCGAAGACTACGAGGTGTTTTCTCAGCGTGCACGTGCTTACCTCATCTCGAGAGCCAGTAGGTTAGTGCCCGGAGCGGCTCATGCAACTCACCACTACGTCGAGGGCACCTACGATGCAGAGGCCTCGCCCTCTTCCATGTCCAAGGAGCCAATCGTTATCGGTATTTCCGACAATGAGGAGTAGCTTGTCTTATTAGCTCACTATAAGGACCCATGTTCAGTTTGCTAGCTACTGCCTTTCCTTAACAAATTCTAGTGAATTGTGCTATCTACCTTTACCATGCAATCTTCTGCTCTAGTGTATATGTTCTATATGTCGTGCAATGTGGTGTTTAGTTAAATGTTTGGTTCAATTCTACAAATGTGATGTTCATTTCTTCAAGGTGCAATTTTCCAAGTTGTCAAGCATGCTTGGTTTGGTTAACTGTCTGATCTTCTATTAGGAGTATGTTATATTGTGCAATGTGGTACTCAGTTAATGTTTGGTTCATTTGTTGTGGTGTTTAGTTAACTGTTTGGGTCAATTCTGCAATGCGATGTTGAATTGTTGTGGGTGCATTCTGTTATTGTATAGCATGTGAGAAATAAATCGAATTTGGCTGTACTAAATACATGAGAAACAAATACAATTGTTATATTTCCAAGTTGTTAAGCATGCCTGGTTTGGTTAACTGTCTGATCTTCTATTAGGAGTATGTTATATTGTGCAATGTGGTGCTCAGTTAACGTTTGGTTGTGGTGTTTAGTTAATTTCTTGGTTAAATTCTGGAATGCGATGTTCAATTGTTGTGGCTGCATTCTGTTATTGTATACCATGTGAGAAATAAGTCGAATTTGGCTGTACTAAATACATGAGAAACAAATACAATTGCTATATTTCCAAGTTGTTAAGCATGCTTGGTTTGGTTAACTGTCTGATCTTCTATTAGGAGTACGTTATATTGTGCAATGTGGTGCTTAGTTAACGTTTGGTTCATTTGTTGTGGTGTTTAGTTAACTGCTTGGTTCAATTCTGCAATGCGATGTTCAATTGTTGTGGGTGCATTCTGTTATTGTATACCATGTGAGGAATAAATCAAATTTGGCTGCACTTAATACATGAGAATCATATACAAGTGCTATATTTCCTAGTTCTTAATCATGCTTG
Organism: Triticum urartu; assembly: GCF_003073215.2. NCBI lineage: Eukaryota > Viridiplantae > Streptophyta > Magnoliopsida > Poales > Poaceae > Triticum > Triticum urartu. The sequence continues at coordinate 393,493,347 of NC_053025.1, forward strand.
GTTTGGATAAATGAGTTTTCCATGTGGCTTGAATTAATCTGATGAATCTGCAATGTGCTTATTTTTCATCAACATATTTTACTGATAGCATGCCAACCCTTACTTAACCTGATGAGTAACTACCTTATATGTGTTGCAGGGAAACAATGGGAAGCACCGAGGTTTACAAGATGGTACTAACTATTATACCCTGCCTTTTGTTATTCATTTGCCCCATTTCCAATATAGAGAAGATATTTATGCACATCCTTGTTTTCAGGCCTTTCCAAAGCAGTTTACTGATGATTACCTCTCAAACCACCTCTATGGTTAGGAGGCGAGGAAAGTTTTGATACAACACCTACGGTTCAATATTGAAGTGTTCCTGAAGAGGACGAAGGATGGATGGTCAATCATCCACATGCACTAGCCTAAAGTTGCAAAGACCTTCAACATGATTGAAGGCTCAATATTCGCCTTCCGCTTCAGCAGTTTTCCAGATGAGATGCATCTGTCTATGTACCGTCTATGATGCTAATTTCGAAAGGTTCTAGATGTTGCATGTGAAACTTGGTGCTGGTGCAGTTGTGTAATGGGGTAGCTGAGTGCTGAAGCTATACCATGTTGTACTCGGATGTATTTCAATTATGAAATCATGCTTCCTTAATATGGAAATGAAATATATTGTGTGCTTAATATAAATGTCAATTAGATTAATAAATGGATTATTAATAATAGGGCAATTAGCCAGCTAATTGGCCAATGAGCCAGCTAATTTTTTGGTTGGCTTATGTTCCATGATCGACTCAACACTATGCTGAAGAGGAGACATTACTACATTGGCGACAACTTTAATTGCGGCCTTTGCAATCACCTTGTTGAAGAGAGAGTGGATCACATGATCTTCTCTTGCCCTTTTAGCCAAAGTTGCTGGACGAGACTCAACATTACTTAGCCAACTTTCTCTTGCCGCCTTGACCTTCTTCAACACACCAAAGAAAGCTGGCCTAACCCATTCTTCTATCAAAACATTTCTAACCGCAGCGTGGAGCATTTGGAAAGAAAGGAACAATCAACACTTCAGAGGCTTGGCCCCCAGTATTGGATCCTGGCTCACAAGGTTTAAAGCAGACGTCTTTCTTCTGCAACATAGAGTTAAAGCAGCCCATAGAGCTGCGTTCATCACCTTTTGTACTTCTATTGTGTAACATACTCTTTCCCTTATGTTGGAGCAGCCATACTACTGGTTATGCCGACTCCTTGTGTGGTGTGTTGTAAGTTGATATGTCTATGTAAACCTCCCATTTATATAGATATATGATTATATAGTAGGTGTTTTCCCCCCTACTGTCTTTCCTCAAAAAAAAATGAGCCAGCTAATTGGGTTTTCTTATTGCAAACGGTCATTGAGAAAACACTGTGGGCGATGACCTCAGGCAATGCACACAATTTCTAGGAACAAACCGTGTTGGATCAATGAACAATCACACATGACATTCTCTTGAAAACTTTTTGTGGTATGCCACCTTGCGCAAACGTTTTCCTCGGAGTGATTGTGTGGGATGTATATAGGAACGAAAACGTTTAGCGGGGACTGACTGTGTGGGATGTACTTACGACCGGAAATGATTTTGCATGTATAATTGTTTTTTAGCACTACTGTACGTATAGCCGTATTTGGTCGCTCGCCGATCGCACACGACCTCGTTTTGCCGAGTGTGTGTGCCAGGAGGGCATATCCCTGATGGTTTCTGGGTCATGTGGGAAGGACCCCCTATCACAGTCACTCACTAGGTGACAGTTCCGAACACCGTCGTGGAAAGGGGTTAAAAACCGTTTGTATATCACCTCGCTGTACCAGTGAAACAATGCAAACATAACAGCAATCTGTCAAAACAGTACAGTCTGTAAAGAATGCAAGAATATTCATACTTCTTTAACTCCAAACATTCTGAAAAATTTCCACACTATAGAAAATTTATCATAGCATACTATGTCAAAATTTCAAGATTTATCACGTTTTGACTTTCCAGAAGAATTCAGACAACTACAACAAACTTTCGGTTTTTAAACAACAACATGTAGGCTTGCAAAATAAGCATGGTAAAGGCTATACTTTACTTTATTTTTACTAAAATAAAAGATACAAAACATTATCCTAAATAGCAACAAGCAAATCCTAACAAAATAAAATGAATCTCCAAGCAAGACACATATCATGTGACGAATGAATATATAGCTCCAAGTGAAGTTACCAATAATGTTGGGGACAAGAGAGGGGATACCTTCCGGGGCATCCCCAATCTTAGTTGTTTGGGTATTCCTTGAATATTACCTTTGGGTGCCTTGGGCATCCCCAAGATTATGGTATCTTCACTCCTTATTCTCTTCATATCGATATCTCACCCAAAACTTGAAAACTTCAATCACACAAAACTTAACGGAACTTCGTGAGATGCGTTAGTATGATAAAACAAATCATTCACTTTGGTACTATCAAATACAAGATCCATAATTGTTTCCGCACAATGCCTATTGTAGCATACCATTTCTACAATTTATATTGATCAGTATAATCCATATAAACTAGAAAACAAGCAAACTATGCATTGAAAACAGAATCGGTCAAAAACAGAACAATCTGTAGTAATCTATACTATAACCATACTTATGAGACTTTACAAATTCTGAAAAATTAGGACAACATTTGTAATTTGTATATAAATCATCTTTAAAAATTTTAGATCAAAATTTCATTCGAGTGAATTTTTAAAATTCCTGGACCGAATGCAAAAGTTCATGTTTTCGCACAGAATCAAGTCAACTATCATCCACACTATCCCAAAGGCTTTACTTGGTACTTTATTGAAACAAAAGCTATAAAACATATTTACTATGGTAGTTTAATCATGTGAACACACAAAAATAGTAGGTAAAAGTGTTGGGTTGTCTCCCAACAAACGCTTTTCTTTAATGCCTTTTAGCTAGGCATGATGATTTCAATGATGCTCGCATAAAAGATAAGAATTGAAAGACAACAAGAGCATCATGAAGCATATGACTAGCACATTTAAGTCTAATCCACTTCCTATGCATAGGGATTTAGTGAGCAAATAATTTATGGGAGCAAGAATCAACTAGCATAGGAAGGCAACACATAGAGAGGAAACTTGATATAATTCAGATATGTAAAAGCATATGTTCCTGTCTCATAAATTTTTTCAGTAGAATCACGAATGAATTCTACAATATAACTATCACATAAAGCATTCTTTTCAAGATCCACAAGCATATAAATTTTGTTACTCTCCACATAAGAAAATTTATTCTCATGAATAGTGGTGGGAGCAAACTCAACAAAATAACTATCATGTGATTGAAAATTAAAATCATGATGACAAGTTTCATGGTTACCATTATTCAATATAGCATACATGTCATCAACATTATTTTGAATATTTACTGTAGGGTAAAATCCCCAGAACCCTTTATTGCATCCTCAAAATAAACTGTATAGATAAAGAACAAATTACAAGCTTAACCTAGAACAAAAGAAAACTTACATTTACATGAGGGAGTTAACCCAATCTACAAGACTAGACTGAATGCTATCTTTAAGCCTATGATACAACAGTAGAATATCATGTATAAATCTACCCCTCCAGGTAGCAAAAGTAGCCTGTATCCCCCTGAAAGTTCTCCCATTTCTCAGAATCCATATATTCCATGCAGCTGTGAGCATAACTTCAAAGAAGAAAGGATGACCAAATCTCTGCCTTGCTTGAGATATACATTGCTAAATATTTGAGCCATGTGACCAATCGATCTGCAGGTAATTCCAAACCCTGGCACTGAAGTTAGATTTAAAGAATAGATGAGCTCTATCCTCGAAAACAAAGTCATTACGGATGACACATAGATTATCAGCCATAGGGGACCTCCAATGCCTTCGGACCAACATGGCCTTTGTGTTGAGCCTGTTGAAAAAAGGAGCCAGCCAAAGACTTTAATTTTCATAGTACATCTGCTTTGCCAAAGCCACTTACAGGGTTGAATAGTTGGGAGGTGTGTATGCATTATGGCATAGAAACTCTTTGCTGTAAACTATCCAGACTTTCCAGGCCAAATCCAAACATCAGTCAATGTGGGGTCTCTCTAAAGATTGAACAACCATCCTTCCAAGGTTTCCAATTCAGCTGCTGCCTCCTAGGAGATTGGCAGGTGAAACATTGAGAACAAGTGCTGAGTGTGCATAAACTCCCTGACAGAAACCTTATCATCCAAAACAAAACAGAAAAGCCTTGGTAGTCTCAGGTTTAGGGGCCTTGAAGAGCCACCTACATGCCAAACATCCAACCAGAACAGAGCAGAATCACCCATATTAACTTGCACTGAAGCAATGGACCTATAATGGTCAGCAAGCTTGAGAATGTCCTTCCACCAAAATGAGCCAGTGAGAACTGTTGCATGAGGCACAACTCCATCATAATAGCTATCCCAAATCAAGTGGACCCAAGGAACCTGCTATTTATTGTAAAACTTATGCAATTGTTTGAGAAGCAGGCCTTGGTTCTGAATAGTCAGGTTGAGAATGCCAAGGCCTCCCTTATCCTTGGGTCTGCAAACTAAATCCTAGGTAGCTAAGGATTGCTTTGGCACATCAGAGTTTCCCCTCCATAAACACTGCCTGAAAATCCTATCCAACTCCTTGATAATACCAGGGGGAATATGCAAGCTACAAAGAAAGTATATGGGCATTGAAGTAAGCACTAATGTGAGCATTTGCAACCCAGATCCTTGGTTGAGCATGGCAGAGCTAACAGACAGTCTTCTTTCAACACTATCCACTAGAGGCATGAAATCAATAATTCTAGGTCTTGTGGTACCAAGTGGCAAACCCAGATATGTGAAAGGCAACTTTTCCAACTTACATCCCATGATGCTAGACCACCTCTGTGCCTCTGCTGGCTCAATATTGAGTGGCACCATTGAAGACTTGCCAAAATTTACCTTTAGGCCAGTAGACTATTGGAAAATATGGAGCATGTTCTTGAGAGCCACCAACTGATCCTCCACTACAGAAAGGATGATTATTGTGTCATCTGCATACTGAATAATAGGAAAATCAGGGTCATGAGATGGGATTGGAAGTGTTAGAACTCCCCTAGCGAGGATATCATTGACCACTGTTTGAAGGAGATCATCAGCTATGACAAATAAGAGTGGGGAGAGGGGATCCCCCTGCCCGACCCCACATTTGCATTTGAACTATTTACCAGGCACCCCATTAAGAAGAACAGATGATGATCCTGAGGAAAGAATCTCTTTAACCCAAGAAATCCATTTTGCATCAAAACCTTTGTGCTGGAGCATTTGTAAAATGAGATCATGCTCCACAGTGTGAAATGCTTTTGCAAAATCCAGCTTCAGAATGATGATTGGCCTTTTTGATTGATTGCACTGATGTATATGCTCAAAAGCCCAAGCCAGGCATTCCTGAATGGCCCTGCTCTTTAAAAACCCATATTGATTCTTGTGAATGCATTACAGAATGACCTTTTGAAGTCTATTTGCCAAGAGCTTAGTGAGGAACTTTAGACATGTATTAGTAAGAGAGATTGGTCTAAAATCCTCAGGTCCTTCAGGAGACAACATCTTAGGTATTAAGGTGATGAGGGAGCCATTAATATTCTCCAAAGATAGCCTCCCATCATAAAACTCCCGAATGAGTGCCAAAAAATCCTTCTCAATGATAGGCCAACACCTCTTAACAAAAAGGCCATTAAAACCGTCTGGCCCAGGAGCTCGATCAATTGGAAAATCTTTTAAAACAGTGTTGATTTCCTCTGCAGAAAATGGTTCAGACAGACTGTGCAATCCATCAACTAGTTGAATGAGAGTATGGAGATCAAAGCCCATATCAATTCCTTGGGCCTGGCCCATTTTGTTTTTAAATGAAGACCAAATAATTCCTGCCATTTGGGAGTGATCAGAAAGTGGGTCACCACCTGCAACCGAAAGGCTTGCAATCGTATTACATGTCATCACCATAATCATCATAGAAAGCAACTTTGTTGTCATAATCAATTGAATCCTCTTCCGAAATAGTGGATTCGGCACTAAATAAAGTCATGAACTCTCCAAATCCACTTTCATAATTATTAGAATAAGATTCAACACCCTCCAAAATAGTGGGATCATTAGCACCTAGAGTTGACACTCTTCCAAACCCACTTTCATCAATATAATCATCATAAATAGGAGGCATGCTATCATCATAATAAATTTTCTCATCAAAACTTGAGGGACTAAAAATATCATGTTCATCAAACATAGCATCCTGAAACTTGTAGCTTTGCATATTATTAGCATTATGGATATTCAAGGAATTAATACTAACAATATTGCAATCATGTTCATCATTCAAAGATTTTATGCCAAACATTTTATAGAATTCTTCTTCTATCAATTGAGCACAATTTTCCTTTCCATCATTTTCACGAAAGACATTATAAAGATGAATAATATGATGCAACCTCAATTCCATTCTTTTGTAGTTTTCTTTTGACAAACCAAACTAGCGATAAAACAAGAAACTAAAAGATTGAATTGCAAGATCTAAATATATACCTTCAAGAACTCACCTCCCCGGCAACGGTGCCAGAAAAGAGCTTGATGTATACTACACAACTTGTTCTTGTAGACTCGTGTTGGGCATCCAAGCGCAGAGTTTTGTAGGATAGTAGCATGGATGACCTAAGGTTTATCAATCCATGGGAGGCGTAGGATGAAGATGACCTCTCTCAAACAACCCTGCGACCAAATAATATAAAGTCTCTTGTGTCCCCAACACACAAAATACAATGGTAATTTGTATAGGTGCACTAGTTTGGCGAAGAGATGGTGATACAAGCGTAGTAATGATAGTAGATATTGATTTTTGTAATAGGGACAATAAAAAACAGCAAGGTAGCAATTTATAAAACAAAGCACAAATGGTATTGCAATGCTTGAAAATGAGGCCCAGGGTTCGTACTTTCTCTAGTGCAATCTCTCAACAATGCTAATATAATTGGATCATATAACCATCCCTCAATGTGCGATGAAGAATCACTCCAAAGTTCTTATATAGCGGAGAACAAAAGAACAAATTGTTTGTAGGGTACGAAACCTCCTGAAAGTTATTTTTTCCGATCAATCTATCCTGGAGTTCGTACTAAAATAACACCAAGCTATTCTTTCCAATTGATCTATCCAAGAGTTTGTACTAAAATAATACCATATGATACACATCAACCAACTATAATGTCACCTAGATACTCCAATGTAACCGCGAGTATCCGTGAGTTGATTACACGATATGCATCAAACAATTTCAGATTCATAATACTCAATCCAACACAAAGAACCTCAAAGAGTGCCACATGATTTCTACCGAAGAAACAAATACGATAACGTGCATCAAGCCCTATGCATAGATTATCCCCAATGTCACCTCTGGAATCCGTGAGTTGAGTGCCAAAACACATATCAAGTGAATCAATATGATACCCCATTGTCACCACGGGTATTCATAGCAAGACATACATAAAGTGTTCTCAAATCCATAAAAGAATTCAATCCGATAAGAATGAAATCTTAAAGGGAAAAACTCAATTCATCACAACAAGATAGAGAAGGTAAAACACCATATGATCCAACTATATTGACAAAGCCCGCGATACATCAAGATAGTGCCATCTCAAGAACACAAGAGGGAGAGATAGATTACACACATAGCCACTGGTACAAACCCTCAGCCCCAAGGGTGGACTACTCCCTCCTCATCATGGTGGCCACGTGGATGATGAAGATGGCCACCGGTGATGATTTCCCCCTCTGGCAGGGTGCCAGAATGGGGTCTAGATTGGTTTTTCGTGGCTACATAGGCTTGCGGCAGCGGAACTTCTAATGTATTGACTCCCCTAGGGTTTTTGGAATATTTGGTAATTTATAGGGCGAAGAGGTGGTGCGGGAGGCCACCGAGGTGGGCACAACCCACCTGGGCGCACCTAGGCCCCCAGGCGCGCCCTGGTGGGCTGTGCTTCCCTCGGAGCTCCCCTCTGGCACTTCTTTGGCCTACATGGTGTCTTTTGGTCCAGAAAAAATCACTAAATAGTTTCGCTGCGTTTGGACTCCGTTTGGTATTGATTTTTTGAGATGTAAAAAACAAGCAAAAAATAGCAACTGGCACTAGGTGATACGTCTCCAACGTATCTATACTTTTTTGATTGTTCCATGTTGTTTTATTATCATTCTTGGATGTTTTACAACCATTTTATATCATTTTTTGGGACTAACCTATTGACATAGTGCCAAGTGCCAGTTGCTGTTTTCTACTTGTTGTTTACATCGCAGGAAATCAATATCAAACGAAGTCCAAATGCAGTGGAACTTTTTGTGGATTTTTTGGACCAGAAGACACCAGATGTGCGAGAGGAGCATTTGGGAGGCGCCTCGATGGGGGCACAACCCACTAGGGCGCGCCTGGGCCCCCAGGCGCATGGGTTGTGCCCACCTAGGTGGCCTCCCGCACCGCCTCTTTGCTCCATAACACCCCAATATTCCAGAAACCCTAGGGGAGTCAACGAAAATCAATTCCAACCACCGCAAGTTCTAGAACCACCAGATCCAATCTAGACACCATCACGGAGGGGTTCATCATCCTCATTGGTACATCTCTGATGATGCGTGAGTAGTTCATTGTAGACCTACGGGTCCGTTGGATGGCTTCATCTCTCTCTCTTTTGATTCTCAATACAATGCTCCCTTGGAGATCTATTTGACGTAACTCTTTTTGCGATGTGTTTGTTGGGATCCAATGAACTTTGAGTTCATGATCAGATCTGTGTTTTTATCCATGAAAGTTATTTGAGTTCTTTGATCTCATATATGCATGATTACTTATAGCCTCGTATTTCTTCTTCGAATCTTTGGTTTAGTTAGGCCAACTAGATCGATTTTTCTTGCCATGGGAAGAGGTGCTTTGTGATGGGTTTGACTTATGGTGCATGATCCCAGTGATAGAAGGGGAAACAACACGCATGTATCATTGCCATTAAGGATAACAAGATGGTGTCTATTTCTACATAAGTAGATCTTGTCTACATGATATCATCATCCTTATTGCGTTACTCCATTTCTCCATGAACTTAATACACTAGATGCATGCTGGATAGCGGTCGATGTGTGGAGTAATAGTAGTAGATGCAGGCAGGAGTCGGTCTACTAATCTTGGACGTGATGCCTATATAATGATCATTGTCTGGATATCGTCATGATTATTTGAAGTTCTATCAATTGCCTAACAGTAATTTGTTTACCCACCGTTGCTATTTTCTCGAGAGAATCCACTAGTGAAATCTACGGCCCCCGTGTCTCTTCTTTATTATATTTGCCTTCGCGATCTATTTTTATTTGCTTTTTTCAGATCTAATAATCCAAAAATCCAAAAATACCTTACTACAATTTTTATTTATTTATTTTATCTCGCGTTCCCGTGAGATCTATTTATCCAATCTACTACAATTTTACTTATCTTTTTACCCATGAGGGATTGACAACCCCTCTCTTACGTCGGGTTGCAAGTATTTGTTCTTTGTGTGCAGGAGGTGTTTACATGGTGTTGCGTGGTTCTCCTACTGGTTCGATAACCTTGATCTCATCACTGAGGGAAATACCTACCGTAGCTGTGCTGCATCATCCCTTCCTCTTTGGGGAAATACCTACGTAGTTCAAGCCGCATCAATAGGTTAGTCCCAAAAAATGATATTAAGTTGTTGGATCTCGGGTTCCGGCAAAACCCTCAAGGTTTGAACACCGGGGTGCGCACGAAGATCTCCCCCTATCGGTCCACATCCTAGCTTCGCTAAGATCTCAAGGGCAAACTCGACGAACTCACAACACAATGGACACCAGATTTATACTGGTTGAGGCCACCATTGTGGTGTAATACCCTACTCCAGTGTGGTGGTGGTGGATTGCCTCTTGGGCTAAGGATGAACAGTACAAGGGGAAGAACAACCTCCTAAGGCGAGGTGTTCTTGTGCTTGGTGGGTGTGAGGATGAACTGAATGAGTTCCTTCCCCCACCTACCATGGTGGATAATCATATTTATAGAGGCCCTGGTCCTCTCCCCAAATATTGAGCGGGAAGGGAGCCAACAACGACCAATTCGAAAGGGGACAGCTAATACAACTTATCCTAACAAAAGAAGTCTTCGCCTGCAAAAGGCTCTGGTGGTGACGCCGCCTTGGGCTCCATGGTGACCTCCATCTTGCTTTCCTACTGGTCATGGTCTCATTACACTGAGATGGAAACCTTTGCTTGATGCCTCGGTACTCTGCGCCTGCGCTTGCTTCCTTAGCACCAAAGAGGAAACAAGGACACTTTGCACGCTGGCGCCCGCCTGGCCTTGGTCGTCATGGCTCACGTCACTGGAACCTCGCGAGGTTTGTCTTGCCTTGGTCTCTCTGCCCCTCGCGAGCCAGCCTGGTGAGGCCACTCCTGAGGAGGTCTTGTGTCGTCCGCCACATGAGGCTTGGCCCCTCGCGAGGATCTTGAACGCTTGTTGGTGAAGATGGGCCGTACGGGCCCGCTTGTAACGCCACGTCGTGGGTCGCAGGCAGGCAAGTCTGGGGACCCCCGTTCCTAGAACGCCGATAGTAGCCCCCGGGCCCAAGGCGCGCTCGGGCTTGGCTTCGAGGTGAAGCCAAAGGTCAAGTACGGAGCACCGCGGGCCCCAATAGCCTGCGGCCTTGGTGCGAGCGGCCTCCTCCCTGGTATCCGTTACCCCTGTACGCCCAAGCCGGGGGCTTAGGAGGGAAAGGCGACGAGCGTCGTCGCGTGCGCCATGGCCATGGTCACCGTGCCGCAGTGGCATGCGTCACCGACCCTGGAGTCCATGCCCCCGAGCACTTGGATCCGCTTCCCTTCTTTCTTCTTAGCCGAGATGCCGCCAAGGGGGCCCCTCGAGCTATGGCTGCAGCATGCCGACCGCGACACACCGGCGACTGGAGCGGAGGTTGAGGCCATCTCCTGGGGAAGATCTTCATGACCCGAGGCTGCGGTGAGGTCGCCCGAGTGTGTCGTGCGGAGGGTGCCCTCGTGATCCACTTCATGTACGACGGTGCCTCCACGCTGTTCTCCAAGGTCTTCGACGCAGAAGGCCGCCATCTGGAGTGTTGCCCCAGGTGGGGTCATCAGGCCGGCGCCACAGCTGGGGCAGGGTCTGCTGCCCATGTCGCCAGCGGCTCCTCTGGTAGTAGCGGTGACATTTGGGAGTCTAGCGATTCTCCTAAGCTCTACGAGACCCCGAAGGCGAGCGACGACAGCTACATGTCCCCAAGCTCTCGCCGAGCCCGGAGCAGGGCTGCAGCGTCAGGCCACCGGCGCCACTGATCTGGATGAGGTTGGCGCCGGCCTCTGGTGGCCCACTGTTGATGACGGTGTCATCCATAGGGGCACGTGTAGTTAGGATTCCCTAAGTTCCTGCCTTTTGTTCCCTGCGAGGAATCAAGAAATGCCCCGTGGGGGTGTGTAAAGGTTTTGTAATGCCTCTTGTCAATATTGTCCTTATTATGAACTTGCGCGAGCATGAGTCCTACTTCAGCTTGGTCTCCCTTTCCGACCTCGCAATGACGTGGCGCTCTACGTTGACAGGTCTCGGTCCCCGGGCAGGCTGCAACCGTCGCTGGTATGCCAGGTCACGTGCCGTGGTCATGGCCAGAAGGTGAGCGGCCCGAGGTCCAATAAGAGTTCCTCAGGCGCGATTCTCAGGAGGCCCCCTTTAGCGCTCAAGCAGCCGTTGAGAGGTAAGAAAGGGGGGTGACGTTGCTACGGCAGGGCTGCGGTTAGTATGGTTCTTAGTCCTTAGCGGTTTAGCCAACCCAGGTTCGGGACTTATCTTGACGGTCCGGAGCCGATTCCTCATGATGCGCCAGATTCGTGCATAGGCGTCCGAAGCATAGCTAAGCCAGGCCTATGCGAGCCTCCCCCTTCTCCATGCTCTCCTTTGTGCTCTGCGTCCACAGGTCCCGGCCCTCGAGCGAGCTCAGCCGCCGGTGGTATGCCAGGTCACGTGCCATGGACAAGGCCAGGGGGTGAGGGCTAGAGAGCTAGTAAGAGCTCCTAAGTCGCAATGCTCAAGAGCCCCCCTTTTAACGCGCAAGCGGATTGCATGGGAGAAGATGGTGCTCGCGGTCCTGCCTGCCGTCGCCTTCAGGAGATTCCTGCAAGCCAGCACAAGGAGATACATAATTTGCCATTACGGTTGCCGGTTCGCTGCTGGTCGCTCTGCGAGGAGATGAAGGCACTGAGGGCCTGGTGAGGTGACGTGCGCGGGGCATGCCGCGAGCCAGAGCTCGACCGCTCAGGTTTGTCAACGTTGCAGGGACGGGCCCAAGCACAATCGTCGTGCCAGCGTGAGTAGCCCCCGTGGCGGGTGAGAATCAAGCAGGTGATGGTCATAGGTAGATTAAGCATGGAAAGCAAACTCGCTTAGGTAAATGCTGGGAAGATACATGCCACTGGGTCAGGCCCGAGCGGCTTGGGGATGATGCAGCCCGAGGGGCGCCCCCAGCGAGGTAATCTAAAGACATAAAAATGGATACATGGCATAGGGACGGACCCACGCGACCTAGGAATGATGCAGCCCTGAGGGCGCTCCCAGCTAAATAAACTCGGAAAATGTCACCTGATTCTGTTGATGAAGGAGAGTTGGGGTGGCTGAAGGTACGCGGCGAAGGGGTCACTCCTCACGATTCACCGGGGCCCTGAGTGTCGGGAGGCTCTGGGGGTCCAGGCGGTTCCTTGAGGACCGTCGCCATCTCCACCAGGACGGCGTGGTCCTTAGCCTCCTGAGTCGCCAGGGTGCTCCGCAGGTTGGGCTGATAGGCAGACACCACGCTCGGCAGGCCAAAAGGCATGCGAACATAGCTGTGAGGTGGACCTTCGCAGCACCCAACACGCGAAGGCCAGAAGCGCTCCTGAGATGCGGCTCGGTTGAGCCCTGGTATGTCGATGCAAACGCACAGCTCACCACCCTCGCCTGGGTGGGGAGCAACGCCAGGTGGGCGGCGGTCGCCGCGCATGGCCCTTGCATCTTGCAGTTCCTAGGTGGTCCTGGTAATGAACTCTTGAGCGCTGGGCGCTCCTCGTCTTGTGTCCTCCTGAGGGAGACGTGCCATGAAACACGCCTCCAAGTGGTGCCCGAGCGCCTCCCTCATGACATTGGCAAGGTCTGAGGCCATCCACAAGAGAGCCCCCGAGCCCTGCCCAAGGAGGGCGCCGGGCGCACCTTCCTATGCGTCAGAGGGAGGCGCCCCAGGTGCGGGCGCTGATCCTGACGAGGTGCCACTTGCGGCGCTGCCCTCCTAAGGTCCGGCATGGAGTAGCTGCTTCTTCTTCTAGGGGATGACCTCAGTAGGGTACCGAGCTACATTGTTGTCGGGGTCTTCAATTGACGCTGCTTGGTAGGCGTGCTCGAGGGAGCACACCACATCTCTTTCTTCGCAGGGGACTGTGATGATCCCGCCGCTTCTTGGCATCTTGAGGACGTTGTAGCCGTGGTGCGTCACGGCCATGAACTTGGCCAGGGCCGGATGCCCGAGGATGGCATTGTATGGCAGACGGATGTGGGTGATGTCGAAGTCCATGAGCTCGGTGCGGCAGTTGTCGGGCTGTCCGAAGGTGACGGGGAGGCGGACCTGCCCGATCGGGGTGGTGGAGCCGTCGGTCACTCCTGAGAAAGGCTTGGTGGGCTGAAGCTGATCATACAGCACTGGGAGGTTGTCGAACGTGTTGGCGGATAGGACGTTGAGCCCTGCGCCGCCATCGATGAGATTTTGGTAACTTGCACGTTGCTAATGACTGGTGAACAGAGCATCGGAGGGCGCCGTCGGTAGCCACGCACTTGAGCTGATCTGCCGAGCTGAACGTGATGGCGCACTTGGACCATGTGAGCGAGCGCATGGCCTCGAGCTTGGGGAGGACTCCATTCACTTCATGAGCAAACTGTTTGAAGATACGATATGAGGCTGGGGCTTGAGCTCCACCCAAGATGCAGGCGATGGCACGCGGCTCCTAGAAGCCCCCAGCCCCTCGTCCTGATGGTGGTCGTCATTCCTCCTTGGTGGTGGCGGTAGTGGAGGGAGACCGGCATTGCCATGAGGATGATCCTCGTGAGGCTGATCCCTCCAGGCGCCCTCGCAAGATTGATCCTGCCAGCGGTCCTCACGAGGCCGGTCGCGCCACTCTGGCGCGGACCACGGTCATCCCAGCGTCCGCCACCACGTCCTCCTCCTCGGCCGTAGCCCCGGTCGTTGCGCTCGGGGCGTCAACCGAAGCGTCCTTCTCGAATGGCTCTGAGCTCTTAACAGTCGCTGGTGTTTTGGCTATGCATGTTATGGAAGGCGCAGAACGTCAACTGCTCTTGGATGACTTGGGCTAGTCCCAGCCGCGCTTTGTGTCCGGCTCCGTCGCGAGCACGGCTTCTCCCTTGCGCTTCACGTCTTTGGCCTTGGCTTTCTTCTCCTCCGGGTTCGCAGCCGGGAGATCGAGGAGGGAGAAGCGCCCCTCCTCAGCTCTTGCGCACTTGGTCGCTAGGTTGAACAGCTCCAGAGACATGCACAACTCCTCGTGGATGGCGAGCTCCTCCTTCATCTTGACGTCGCGGACGCCATTGGAGAATGCGGAGATGATGGCCTCATCCGTCACCTTGGGGATCTTGAGGCGAACGTTGTTGAAGCGCTGGATGTACTTCTGGAGGGTCTCTCCTGGTTGTTTCTTGATGCGGCGTAGGTCACCCACAGTCGGTGGGCGGTCGCGAATGCCATGGAAGTTGGCAACGAAACGGTCACGCATCTCGTTCTAGGAGGAGATCGAGCCTGGAGGCAGGTTCAGGAGCCAGGAGCGGGCATCATCCTTGAGAGCCATGGGGAACCAGTTCGCCATGACTTTCTCGTCGTCGTTGGCCGCCTCAATGCTCAGCTCGTAGAGCTGCAAGAACTCCATGGGGTCGGGGGGTGCCGTCATAGCGAGGAGGCAGATCCGGCTTGAACTTGCCCGGCCAAGCGACGCTACGCAGCTCAAGGTGAAGGCGCGGCAGCCTGCCGTGGTCACCAGGACTCTGCGCTGGAGGAGAACTTGTCCTTGATGGGGTCTGCGCACTGCCGCCGCAGGCAGCACGCGGTCTTGCCGTGGTGGCGCAGGGAGCGCGGGGGCGTTTTCTCACGGCCGAGGGACTTCTTGGCAGCTTCTTTCTTCTTGCGCGGGCGCCGGACGCGGCAGGTCGCGCCATGGGGCCGCGCGCCTAGGCGCCAAGACTCTATCTTGGGGGAGAGGTGGTGGAGGCGCTCCATGGACCACGCCGCCCGCGGCTGGCGGAGGGCGAGGCAGCGAGAGGGACGGTGCAGGGGAACCCCTGCGGCACTGACAAGCTTGGTGATGCGGTCGAGCCAGTACTCGTAGAGGTCGTCGACGGGGCGGTAGCACAGGAGCTCGCGCGCCATGCACAGAGCAGCCTGCGTGTCCACGGGAGCGCGACGAGCATGGGATGACGAACCGGCCGGGGTCAGCGATGGAGTGGCGGTGCGGCCGTCCCGCCGCACCGAGGGGTGCAGCGAGGATGCTTGCTGCTCGTTCCCCGTTGGGCCGGTGCCGGCATTGGCAGCAGGCGACGGAGAACGACGGGGTGGCCAACCGATGGGAGCCATCTGAGCAATGCGGGCAGTGAGGGCAGCCCGGCGCTCAGCGCGAGCGCGGCGAGCGTCCGCTATTGAGACGATGAAGCAATGGGACGCGAAGCGATGGAGGGAAGCTTCGGCACACCCCTACCTGGTGCGCCGAATGTCGGATCTCGGTTACCGGCAAAACCCTCAAGGTTCGAACACTGGGGTGTGTGCGAAGATCTCCCCCTACCGGTCCACGTCCTTGCTCCGCTAAGATCTCAAGGGCAAACTCGACGAACTCACAACACAAAGGACACAAGATTTATAATGGTTCGGGCCACTGTTGTGGTGTAATACCCTACTCCAGTGTGGTGGTGGTGGATTGCCTCTTGGGCTAAGGATGAACAGTACAAGGGAAAGAACAGCCTCCTGAGGCGAGGTGTTCTTGTGCTTGGTGGGTGTGAGGATGAACTGAATGAGTTCCTTCCCCCCACCTACTGTGGTGGCTAATCCTATTTATAGAGGCCCGGGTCCTCTCCCCAAATATTGAGCGGGAAGGGAGCCAACAACGGCCAATTTGAAAGGGGACACCTAGTACAACTTATCCTGACAAAAGCAGTCTTCACATGCAGAAGGCTCTGGTGGTGACGCCGCCTTGGGCTCCATGGTTACCCCCTTCTTGCTGTCCTGCTGGTCATGGTCTCGTTGCACTGATATGGAAACCTTTGCTTGACACCTCAGTACTCCACGCCTGCGCTTGCTTCCTTAGCACCAAAGAGGAAATAAGGACACTGTGCGTGCTGGCGCCCGCCTGGCCTTGGTCGTCATGGCTCACGTCACTGGAACCTCGCGAGGTTTGTCTTGCCTTGGTCTCTCTACCCCTCGTGAGCCAGCCTGGTGAGGCCAGTCCTGAGGAGGTCTTGTGTCGTCCGCCTCGCGAGGGTCTTGAATGCTTGTTGGTGAAGATGGGCCGTACGGGCCCGCTTGCAGCGCCACGGCGTGGGCAGCAGGCAGGCAAGTCTGGGGACCCCCGTTCCCAGAACACCAACATAAGTTGCTATAAAATGGTTGTAAAACATCCAACAATGATAATATAACAACATGAATACTTCATAAATTATAGATACGTTGGAGACGTATCAATCACCTGTTGCACTAGCTGAGGTGATGACCTACCTGGGTTATCGCGGACACCCTGAGTACACCGTGTATGAGCAGTACCGGGACTTTGACCAGGAGCAGTACAGTGCCATCGTCCGCCTCTACTCTCATGAGGATAACTCCTCTACAGTGCTGCATGTCGCTCATAGTGTTGGATTGACTATTGGTACGGCAGTCCATGATGCTGCCTATGCTGCTCTGACATGTCTTCATGGAGAGTATCGGGCGTTGGACACCTCCCCTTTCAAGCACATTGCTATAACATACAACGGTACCGAGGAGGGATACTACACTACTGTCTACTCCATCGTCACCCGCGAGCCCTTCCACCACCAGAACTTTGTCCGGCATGCTGATGGGCTAGGTCGAGCAAACCGAGCTCTTCGCCACGAGTTGTAACCACCCGTGTGCACCTATACGACACTCTGACGCACTTGCACCCCTTTGTCCGATTTGGGTAGCTGCTGCGTTCTGCGATCTACCTAGCTAGGACCATGATGCCTCGTGGAGTCGGTTGGCTAGAGGTTGGAGGCTACACTCCCACACATGGTCCTCTTCTGCCCCCTGAGCGTCGGATTCTGCACTAGAGTATCCACGGACCGTAGGATACTGGCGTGGAGGATTCACTACACAAAAAATACACTTCCGTGATGATACGTGTTTGTCACAGTAGGTCACATTTTCTGTCATGCATGTACATCCATGACGATTTTATGACAGAATCAAGATAGTCATACTTGTGCTGTCGTAAAAGTATTCCATGACATTACCAAAATTATCATCACGGAAGTGTCCACTTTCATGACGATAAATGGCGCATCATGGAAGTGCTTTCGTCAAGGGTGACCGACATGTGGCAACCAACGTAATGGGTCACCGTTAAGCTATCGGGTCCGGTTTTGGATCCGATAACCCGCTAACAGCCCAGACCAATGAGGATTTTCCACGTGTAAAATTCTCATTGGCTGGAGGAAACACGTGTTGGCTCACCGTTGGGACAGATGTCATCCATTAATTGGACAGGAGGCGCCTATGGTACATCGACACGTGGCACGACCCAACAGAGGCCCATTCCGGTGAAAAGGCCGGCCCGTTTGACTTGGTCAAAAGGTAACGGGCCGGCCCACGGAAAGCCTGTTAACGGCGTGTTCATATATAGCCCATTTACGGCCTGCAAACTCACGACCCATTACGGCCTATCGGAATTAAGCCCAGTAGCTTCATCTGGGCCGTCCAATATGATTCCAGCCCATGTATGGCCCATGATGTCTTTCGGCCCATACGAGGCCATTTGTAACTCTGGGCCCATTAACGGCCCGCGGTGAATCTGGCCCGCAATGAACAGTGTACCGCTTTATACCCATCAACGGCCCATTATTCCATTGGGTCATTTCCAACCCGTGTTATCTTTCGGCCTTCTCAGGGCCCATTTATTCTGGGGCTCATTTCTAGCATTCGGTTACTTACAACCCATTAGTGGCCTTTTCTGCTTGTGCGCCAAATTCATCCAGTGGTTACAATCGGCTTGTTTGCGGCCCGTTAATCCGTTGGGCCGTTTTCATGGCATCATAAAAAATGGCCGATTAACGACGGCCCGTTATTGTCGGCCCATGAACGGATGATTCCAAATCTAGCCTGTTTACGACCCATAATGCGGTCTGTTATCGGCCCATGTTTGGCCTATCGATCATACGACCCGTAGAAGGCCCATTGATGCTACGGTTCGTAGAAGGCCCATTGTTTCTATGGCCCGTAGAAGGCCCATTGTTTCTACGACCCATAGGAGGCCCATGGTAACTACAGTAAATATGTAGCCCATGGTTGTCGTGGCCTAGTTTTTTAAAAATAGGTTATTGTGGCCACTAGCAAACCACGGAAAAAGAACTGCACTGACTACAAGCAAACAAATAAACAAGACAACAAGGAAATAAATAAGCAAGCAACTTACGCTAGGCTATCATGGCTATTACACATATTACATCCACTGTGCATCAAAGTTCGCCACCGGTGCAAATATAGGGAACAAAGCAACATATCATATACACTAGTTGTCTAAGTTGGAGACCAGTGCAAATAAACGTCGCAGCAAAACAAGTCCAGAACTGAAACCACTTCAGAAGAGGTCAAGAAACAATATCCTGGGTACCCATAATGCTGGCAAGATGCTTAGCAAGCTTATTAACTTTCTCTTGTTTGGCGCTTAAATCCTCCAGCACTTGCTGTTGCACTAGAAAGTATGCATCTGAATTCTACAGGGACTTCCTCAGTCCTTCAGCTTCCTGTCGCAGCACATCTGATCGATGTCTTTCAACTTGAAGGTGAGACTCAAGAATACGAACTGATTCAGACAACGAGTTCGAAGAGCTTGTGCCAGCAGTAGTGGCCAGTAACTAGAACACTACATCAAGACAGGACTTTTGGGTTCTCTCACTGTCGTCAAGATAGTTTTTATCAACTTTCTTGGAGACTGACAGGGATGTCTCACTATCTTGAACCTTATCTGCATTACTTCCTTTACCATTGCATAACGGGGTACCGTTCTCCAATATTTTGTCCGTATTCTAAAAGAGAAAGAAGCAGACACATCACAGGTTTACCATGTTGTATATGAAACTCATTTTGGTAAATCAGTTCAGTGGTAAAGTGGACAGGATAACAACATGAAACAAACATATATCTATGTACCATGGTCACTTTATGGTCTATATCATTCTAGTTTTTGTTGCCAAATCAAGATAGAGACACCGTTTAAATAATATTTGTTCAAGACAAAGCAGAATAGACAGAATATAAGTGTGGGAAACTATAGAGCAATAACAACACTTGTAAACTGTTTATTCAATTGAAACTAAAATCAACATAGTGCAAGTTACAACAGCAAACCAGTTAAAGAAATAGGTTTAAAACATACCTGTTGCACCATTGGAGTTTCAATTCCATCCTTCAAATTTGAAAATAGTTGGTATGAGTAAATACAGTGATGCAAGAGGAAAGGAGTATGAACCATAGCTACAGAACCTGCCCTGATAACAATTCTTCTTCTCCTTTAAGCGTTGAGTTGGGATTCGGGCGGTGGTCCTCGTGCTTTGGGCACTGCAATTCCCTTACTAACTACTCATGTTTGGGTGCTCTGTGGTAGAGACGGTGCTGTGTCAACTATAACTGGGTTACTATCTACTGGGGTTGGGGTTAGAAGGGGTGTAGATGGTTCTCTATCCAACTGGGTAGGGGTACAATCTGCGAGAGTCTGGGTTATGTGTGGTGGGGATGGTTCTTGGGAAAGTACAACCGTGGTTCTATCTACATCAACTGGTAGCACTATCTTTTCTGAAGACCATGTTGTTACTCCCTTAGATACTGTCATCACCCTCTCTTATTCAAATGGCTGATAAACAATAAAAGTAATTGAATGTACAGACATTGTATGATAGACATGTGCAATGGATAGTGGGGAATAAAAGAGTGCATGAAATAATTCACATTTATGTTGTCTAACCAAACTGGATAGCATGACACAATTTCACATATATGATGGCTAACTAAACAGGATAGCATGACGCAATTTCACATTATGATGACTAACTAAAAAAGATGGAAAGACATAGTTCAAAATATGATGATTATGTAAACAGGATGACATGATATAACTATATAATGTGTTTGTTAAATAGGTTGGCATGCCATAATTCACATACATGCCTCCTATGGAAACATGATAGCATGATATAATTCACGGGTAGAATGACCTAATTTAAAATATGATTGTAAACACTAAACAGGATGAGATGATATAACTATATGATGTCTTTATTAAATGGGTTGCGATGCCATAATTCGGATAGATGTTGTGTATGTAAACATGATGGCATGATATAATTCAAATATATGATTTATATAGTAATCAAGTAAGCAGATGGCAATCCATATATGATGTAAAAACTAAGCAATGCAAGACGATATGCATGACATGGGTAATATAACCCTGCCAAGTTTGACCATATACCTCAGGGGGGGAATAGGACTGGGCATCAGTCTCTGAATCCTCCTCTGAGGAGCTCTCTGTAACCAACAAGATGTCTGCTTCAGCAGGTAGCATTGTCCGCTCTGAATACCTTGTTTTCACTCCAGATACTTCCATCACCGCTTCAAATGGCTGATGCACAGGAAGAGTAATTGAATATACAAACATTGTCGACAAATGGAACACATAATACAAAAAAATGATAGCATGATATAATTCACATACATGATGATTGGCTAAACAACATGGCATTGCATAATTCACATATATAATGCTTTTGCAACAAGATATCATTGCATAATTCACATATATAATGTCTTGCAACAAGATGGCAATGCATAATTCACATATATGGTTATTAGACACTAAACATGTGGCATTCACACAAAGCATGTCTAAACTAATCAAATGACATAGCAATGCAAGACACCATACACACAATATGAGCAACATAACCCTGCCAAGTTAGAGCATACACCTCGGGGGGAAATAGGACTGGTCATCTGTCTCTAAATCCTCTTCTGAGGAGCTATCCGTAATCAGCGAGATATGCGCTTCATCAGATAGCATAGTCTGCTATGAGGACCTTGTTTTCACTCCAGAATTTTTCATCATTGTGTCAAATGGCTGATGCACATGAAGAGTAGTTGAATGTACTAGCATTGTTGACAAATGTAATACGTAATGAAAAAAGGATGGCCTGATATAATTCACATATAAGATGACTGGCTAAGCAGGATGGCATTACAAAATTCACATATATGATGCCTGGCTAAACAAGATGGCGTTGCATAATTCACATAAACGATGAATAAACTAAATAGATGGCATTCACACAAAGCATGTCTAAACTAAGCAGATGACATATTTGAGGTATAAAGTAAGCAATGCAAGGCACCATATACATGATATAACCAACATCAGCATGCCAAGTTAGAGCGAAGACCTCAGGGAGTAAATAGGAGTGGTCTTCTCCTTCTGAATCCCCCCTCAGAACAGACATCTTCCTCTTGATTACAATCCGAAATGGGTGGAGGGGGGCTACCTTGGCGCCTACCATGGAGTGACGTCTGCATGAAATTTTATTGCCACGCAAGGCTCGTCTCTTTTTCTCTATATGTTCAGTTCCATTGTGTACAATAACTGACATGCATAGGAATAAAACATAGTGAGATTATGTAAGGAGTGCATGCAGAAATCCAGAGTGATGGTAGAAACCTGTGGGTAAACCCAAAACCAATGATAGTAGGCAGATAATGTCTTCGGTTAAAAAATACAGATAATGGCTTCTTTACTATTTTTTTCCCACCCAACATGAAACTCATAGTAGACACCAGAGATTAACCAGATTGTAGATAGATACTATTGATTGCGGCCCCGATATTTACCCCACAACCATTTAAAAACTCAACTTTGACCATTAGTTTCGAGCTGATTCAGAGTCTAATCGGTGAACATGACGATAAAGTAGCATGTAATATTAAGCGATGCATAACGTAAGCAGACACGAAAGAGTGCAACCTCTCTTGCGGACCCGTGTAGTCCTCGAGGTCATCTGCTTGGTTGACGATGGTAATATAGTCTGGAGGCTGGATCCCTGCTGTGCTGGACCCTTCTATCGTTGGAGCAGCTGAGCTGGGGTGGACGACGGCGTAGTAGGAGTGGGACAAACCGCACAAGGTTTTCTTTGACAACTATTTGTAAGAGAAGTAATTCTGTAAGGGCTCGTTTGAGTTGGAGGATTCTAACAACGCAGGGATAGGAAATATATAGTAATAGGATAGGAATGCAAGTGCAAAACAGAGAATTTAAAAACACATAATTTCTGCCAATCTGGGTGTTTGGTTCACAAGAATTGGAAGATCACAGGATGCAAAGAAGCATGGTGAGATTAAGTCAAACCACAAGAAAATGTACGGTTATAATTCTATTATGATACTATCTCTTAGTCTTGTGCTTCGTGAATAGGAATTTGAAAAGGAGGACAAGTGGATATTAAAATTCCTAAGGTTTTTCTTTCAAAGAGACACTAAAGGAACAAATCCTACAGTTTTCCTTTGCTCCATTCCTTTGAACCAAATGCATGAATAGTAGTACCATAGGAAACTTTCCAATTCCTATGTTTTCCTTCACTTTTCCTTTCAAGCACTGGCGATTCTAGTAGGTAGGCTTGAGCAAGGAAAAGCCTACACTCAAAAAATGTTTTTGGGTTACTTCTACTACTTTGGACCCAGGCCACTGCCCTACTAGCTCAACTCCCAGGCCCATCCACTACTAGAAAAAGGGCTGTTAGTGGTGCACCTGTTTCTGCTATTAATGGCGCACTACAGGTGCGCCATTATTAACACGCCACTATTAACAAATAGTAATGGCGCACCCCTGGTGCCCCACTAGTATCCCAGATAATAGTGGCGCACCACACCGTGTGCCATTACTATGTCCACGAGTGCGCCATTACTATGCCTCCTAGGGGGCCATATTTACCTTGTTCTCTGGGTTACTAATGGCGCACTTCTAGATAATGCGCCACTAGTGTGTTTATTGCAGTGCGCCACTAAAGTGCAGTATGGTGCG
Source organism: Triticum urartu (assembly GCF_003073215.2). Lineage (NCBI taxonomy): Eukaryota > Viridiplantae > Streptophyta > Magnoliopsida > Poales > Poaceae > Triticum > Triticum urartu. The sequence goes on from NC_053025.1 coordinate 393,516,789, forward strand.
CCACTAGTATAAATATTAGGATTTTTTTTCTTTTTTTATTATTTGCACAAGTTACAAAATATATTACTGCACAGAATATAGACAACACAACATATAAACAACAGATTTATCGAATACAATAGAAGATTAGTCTCCAAATACAATTCATCATATTAGTCTCCGAATTCAAAATACCGAACAAAGTTAGAACATTACAAGTCTCGAGACCGCGAGTAGCGAGTTTGTCTTCACATTACAAGTCGATATCGATCATCTAAACTACCATCACATAGAAGAGAGCTGTGGTCATCACGATGAGCATCATTGCGATGAAACTGGTCTTCATCCGGTTCCTCCACTGCTCCCTCCTCTCTCTCGCTAGATAGCGCGCGTATCTAGCTTCTGCCTCCGCCCTAGTGGTGTACCCTTTGTAACTGTTACCACTGAAACGGTGAACCTGTCTCCGACACTCCTCGCAGTCGTCGTAGACTCTGGGAACCTTACCATTGTACACGACATACGACGGCATCTCTATGCACTAGACAAACAAAACGTTAGTAGCAATTCATAGACAATACATAAGCAATATATAATTATGCAACAAAAGGACCGGAAGAGAAAAGCAATAGCTTAATAGCACGATTCATGGTTCTACTAATAAATAGCATCGATTACATATAAGTTGAACGACTGTCTAAACCAAAGAGACATACAAGTTCATTAAAGTTTAATTACAACATGAGCTACTCGATATTTTAGAACTACATAACATCACTAATTTCGACTCGACTCAGGAACCGGAGCGTGGATGAAGCCGCCGTCTTTCTTGATGGTCATGAAATCGCGATCGTTGTAAGCCTGCATTTGTAGCGTTGTTTCTATTTCACTGTTGGACGGTTGATATCTGAGGTAGAACTGCCCTAAGGTATGAAGGACATCTTGATGGATGATTTCCGCAAACACCGACTGGATGCGAAAGAATTCTTGTCTGAGGTCCGCGTCCTGGATTACCGATAAGTGTGCGGCCCAATCTTTGAGACTATTTGGTAGCAGAAGGTGATTATGATCCCGTACGATCCCCCGCATGTGATGGAGGGTGTAGTAGGCATCCTTCTAACCGCCAGGCGGCTGCTTGACGCAGGGGAACATCGTTACGTGGGTGAACACGTGCTTGCCGTACCTAAAAATTGGCCTCCTGAAGGTGCCTCCAGATTTGGTGTAGCCGGGGAAAACATCATCAAGAACTTTCTTGATATTTGTGTAGTCTTTATTCGACTGACGGTCCGAGTCGAAATACGTGGCCATGGAATAGTTCGGGCTTAAGAGGATGAGTGTGCAACGTGTGTCACTGCAAAAAACACGTAATGTTAGAAAAAAAAGAACGATCAAAATCTAAGAAATCATATATTACGGGGCGGTGAGGGGATGACTTACTCGGGAAAGTAAGGCACGAGGAAGTTATCCTTATCCGGGTTCGCCAGAATGGCGCCTTCGAGGTATTAACTAGCGACTTGCCGGTCCCCAGCTCTGCCCAAGATCTTGGCATGCATGTAGAATGGGTCGACTATCACGATGTCCAGGGTCTTGTCTCTAATGATCCACATCTCCATACTTAGTGCAGCAGATGAAGGTGTAGTGCAGCGGATGAAGGTTAAACATAGCGAAGATGTCATCAAACCGCAGGACGATCATACCCCCGATGGCGTTATCGACGAGGCCCTTGCCCTCTGGCACCTTGGCCATGAAAACCGGGTGCGCCACATCATTCTCGGAGGGACGCCGCTTCTCCAAAGAAAGAACACTGTCATGCAGACTCCGCATAGCATTGGTTGCAGCATTGAGCAGATTAGTCGGTAGCATCGGCCTACCCGCCACATGCACCCTCATCGAGATATTCTTAGGTGAAGGTGGCCCGTCCTGAGCACTGATCGTACTCGGTGCCGGCTGGCTCGCACCCTTGTTATTCTTTCTTTTCCGTCCCTTCTTCTTCTGCTGTAATGGGATCGAGTTCTGCTCAGAGACCACCTTCTTGAGTGTGTTGGGTATGATAATATTTCGCACCTCGGCTATCTGAGGCTCGGTGAAGGCGGCAGCTGGAGGCGTATCCTAAGAACTGAACGCCATACGATGCCTGTTGCAATTGGGTTTCTCTGCGGTACCAGCTAGACCGCGATCGTCTTTTGCAGGGTTGGGTTCTTAAGAAGGAGGCCCCAAGAATTCATCACCGTACCCATGTTCGTTGAAGTACTTATCGACCCTGGTAAATGTACCGTCGTCATCATCCGGATCCTGTGCCATATGCATGTCCGGATCAGCTGACGGCGGTAGCGTTGCGGCGGTCTTGCCATGGCTTGGCTCCGGCGCGACTAGCGGTGTTGTCTGTGGGGTGGTGTCCCCCACTCCCAAATGAATCTGGCTCTTCGGCCAAAGCATGGACCAGCTTATGTAGGCGCTGAGGGTCATCACATTATCTTCGTCGGCCCCTGGGGGTCGATACGGAGGTAACAAGTCATCGCAGCCCCGCAGCACCCGAACCAGTTGAACCCTATACACATTGGGTGGCATCGGATTACCGTGGAATAGGCGGTTGTCCGGTTGAACAATTCTGGCCTTGGCGACATCGATCAACTCGCCATCCACGAAGTGCAGAAGAGTGCATGGAACGTTGGCGGTGCCGTGCGAAAACATGTAGGGCGTCATTGGATGCCCAGTCAAAGGCAAGGAGATGAAGTCATCGGCCGAGAGGCTTAGTTACCATGATGGCGTCGAGCACGGCTAATGTCGAGGCACCGCCAACAGTGGGCGTGCAAGTGACGGAGGGGGCGCTTGCTTCCGAGGTGCCGACCGGCGTATTCTTCACACACCCAGGTGCATTAAGCCCCAATGCCGGTGCCGACGCCGGAGACACCAATGCTGCCTCCACCATAGACACCAATGGCACCGCCGGCGCGTTGTGTGAGTTGCTGCCCTTGAAGCTCGGAATCGGGGGCCACCCCTGTTGGCCGCCTGCAATCCACGCCTGCAGCCCCTCAAGCAAGGTAGGCATAATTGCGGTGATCGTTGCTCCCAGTTGGTCTCGCACTTGCTCTTCGACTATCTCCGGAATCCGCTCCACTTGTGCCTTGAGTTCTTGAACCTCGCGCTCCTGGCTTTCCGAGCTAGTCTTTCTCTCCTTTCGCCCAGCGGTATAGTATTCCGACCATTTCGTGGACAAGCCTTTGCCGGCCACACGACCAGCTGACGTTGGCTTACTGAGCTTATCCTTGTGTTTCATTACGTCAATGCCCTATTTAAAGTGGTGTCCCAAGGTGAGCTCTGAGACGACCCCGCGCTACTGCTTTCAGTTTCCCGCAGAAGGAACGTGAATCATTTAGAAAATTGGCTTCATTAATTAGAATGCAACCATATGGAGCTAATTACGTGGGGGTGTATTCCTTACCAGAACAAGCTCAAGCGCCTTGGTCTTCAGATCCGCGGTAAGCTCCTTGGTTACCGGGTCAATCTTGTACCGGGCCCTGACATAGTTCCTGGTCTGCTTGTCATGGTATTTATCGAAGAGGGGCAGTAGGACTTGCTCGGCACACTCCGCGTCCTCCTTGTCCCATATAGGTTTCACCACTCTGTAACCGCCGGGACCGAGTTTGTGGACCCCTAAGTTCAAGTCCCGCATATTTTTCCCCCACTGACTTGATTCCGTGGTTGCGTTGCTCTCGCACTTGATCTTGAACTCCAGGTAGGTAGCTTCGCTGATCGAAGGATTTGTCTCCTTGATCTTATCATAACTATCACCTTTTTCAATCCTTCTCTTCACCACGGCTCTCCAAGTAGCCAGGGCTGTGCTCATCTTCATGGGGGCGGCATTGTTCACTTTATTCCCTGAGAGGCGTGTGTTTGCGAAGTCACCGGGGAACTTGTATCGTTCATGCAGCTTCATGAAGAGGAGGTTGCACAAATTCCCTCGGTCACGATGCCTTAGGTTCTCGGTGTTGATCGAGACGGTGCTCTGAAGAATGCACCCGAGCTATCCCGCGTACCCCTTGACTAATTCTTTGGGCGCCGTTAGCTGCCCACTGGAGGACACTTCAGTAAATTCCTCCTTGACGGTGCCAAGCACGTTCAGGCGCCGGTCCTTCCATTGGCTCTTCGGTTGGCTGCCACCTACGCGTGCGCTGCCATCATCAGTGGTGGCATCCTCGGCGGCACCATCAGTGGTGTCATCCCCGATGCCACTAGGGGTTGTGTAGTCGAGATCGATGTCTTCTACATCGTCCTCATAGCGGTGAGGTTCTTCCTCCATCTCCTGGTACAACTCCCAGAATGACTTGCCCAAACCTCCGGCCTCATCATTGTGGGCCATGTTTCGCTCTAAATAGGAAAAAAGTTTGGTCAAAAAGTTGGTTATTGTCAAGGAACAAGATCTCTAAGTTGACCAAATAACCTAATTCTCAAGGAATGTCGCCAAAAAGTTGGTTATTGTCAAGGAACAATTGAGAGATGTTTGTGATATTGCCTAGGTGTTTTGGGATGGAACATGTTAGTGTGTTGTTGCTAAGGTCCAAGTCCCTTCCTAACCCCCTTCTTCTTGTCTCCTCTCACTATCTCTCACACACACATGGCAAGCAAGGGTGTCTGAGTGTGTGAAAAAATACTAAACTAACTCAAGGGCTGAAAATTGATCATCTGTTTTAGATTGCAGTTTTCTTTCTTGGGGCTTCGGTGTGTGGTACAAAACTGAATTTTGGAAATCTACATAAATTGTTAGGAATTGTCTTAGTCAAGAAGTGCTAGCAAATGGCTTAAATGTATCAGGTCCTACTCTAGTTTACTCCAGTTTAGGTTGCAGTAAAAATGCACCACTATGGAGTATCAAGTCCCTAGAAAAAATGCACTACAGAGCAAGCAATAATTCTACTCCAATTTTCACAGGTTACAGCAATACTGACTGCAAGCAATATTGAAAATTACAGAGAACCAAAATTGCAAAATTCAGTACTCCATAACATTACTGAAACTTTACTGTGCTTGGGACTATACTGAAACTTTACTCCATATATATATGATCATTTTGTTTGAAAAGTTTCGTTTAATTTTGTGTGGAGTAGTTTTAATTAAATAAAGTTTTTAACTTCTTGAGATGAGAGAAATGAAGAGAGAAGGGCTACTGCTTGCAAGCACAGCTGCTTGCAAGTCCTACAGTAAATGGTTTCAGTTAAACATCTATTATTTATTCCATAAGAACAGCAAATCAACTGCATCTGTCCTACATTAAGCCTGATTTCCCTTGGCACGGTGAGCCAATTTCATTCATTTGCATCTTCTTTGAAAAAATGTAGTTGGAAGATCACCCACTGTGTTGCCTAAAAAAAGTCATGCTAAATACACATACATGTAGTTTATTGAGTGATGGACAAAAAATAGTTGATCATACTTAATTAAGTACTAAGATACCCCGGCCCATGCATTAGTCCCAAGTACTCCATATGTCCTATTTTTAGCAAAGTCATGCTAAAATTCACGGAAAATTTCAGCATGACCTTTGCTGAAAATAGGACATATGGAGTACCCGAATTTGCCGGAATGGAAGTTAATCGACATTCCGGCAAACTCAGGGGCCTCTCGGGGTACCTGCAAAATCATTATCCCACCCCGCCCCGCTGCAACCCCACAACACCCCACAATATCCTCACAACACGATGGTCGGAGACAAAACCCCGCAATCATCATGACACGATGGTCGGAGACAAAACCCAACAATATATCTTCTAGCCATGAAACCCTACCCTGATTCTCCTTTCTTCCTCTTTTTTCACTTAAACCTGCAAAAATGTAGGGAAAGCAATTATTACAAGGCACAAAAATGGCATGCTATGTAGCCTTAATGCTACAGAACATATGACATACATGCCAGCAATATATATGATATAAACTCCAATATTTTTTGAATAAAAACAATAGCTAAAAACAGTAGCAAGCAAGCAATTCATTTGACTAACTATTTAAGTGTTCTGGACTCCAACAACCACTTTGCAGACAAGCAGGAAAGTGGTTCTTCATGGATAGCTGGATGATCATAACAACGGATTATGATGGTGTGCCGTGGTGCCAGGGGGGTCGACAAGGGAGGGCCGTCTCCTGGAGATCGTTGTAAAGCGCCTCCACTCGGGCCACCGGAGAGGAATAAGATCCCCGGCAGATCGCATCGGCAGCACCGCCTACTCGAGTGCCTAGGAATAGAGCGCTGGTGCTTCCGATCATGCACCCCCTCATAGCCAGAGAAACAGAGAAGGCAACTTGCAGGTTAAACTATCCCAAACAGTTTGCTTGGTTCTGCATACTAGGTATGATAGTTTAGAACATCATATTAGATGTATGTGTGGCTAGTGAAGCTCACTGGAAAGGGAAGCTCTAACAACTATGCTAGCTAGGAACATGCCCCCGGCTGGATTGGTTGCTCAGTCACATCCACATATAACTATCCACATAACTAAGTCCAACAAACATGATCCAATATGATGTAAACAAAAACATCGCTTCTCCTTGGATCAACACCAAGAAAAGAATCCACTCCAACAACCATGTCAAAGCAAATCCATCGGCGAAAATCTACAGGCATGATAACACTACCGGATACTACAATCATTTGCTAGTAGTCATCCTGGCGTATATAGAGCGCGCTAAAAGAAGAATATCTAGATTTGTCAAACTGTGATGCCACACTTGTATGTCGATCCAAATGTAGTTGAATGCTTCAAGAAAAAGGAAACACGCACACAAGCACAGGATAAGGGTGTATTAAAAACCAGAAGAAAATGTATCGACATCAATATCAATAATGGTACAAAAATATGGGACAAGGGTGTGTGATGATATTTAACTTGGGATGAAGGTTCTACAAGGCAAGTTAAATAATAAACACATATCTGACATTTCAACCTCGGTACCATCCATGAGTTTTAAATATACAGAGGGGCTACACAAATGATGAGTTCTCGATTCGGAAGTTTTTACTGAGCTTTTTAGACAACTATATATTTATTCAAAAAATAAGACAAGCAACTTTGGATTTAACATGATTAGGAGGCCCATCTGACCAATGTTTGGTTCCTAAATTAATCCCCATTCTAAAAAAATCATTGCCATGCCTACACAGGAAGATGGACACTTGCTACAGAGCAATAAGATGGACACTTGCTAATTTGACCAAAATTAGCAATTTTTTGAACCTAATTTGACCTAAATTCGAGAGGGTTTTGACCTAAACCTAGCAAAAGAGAGAAGAAGAGGGCATGGCCGGGAGGGAGGAGAGGAGGAAGAGAGGAGAAGAGAGGCATAGGGAGGAGGGCATTGAAGATTACCTGACCATGATGAGGTGGTGGCCGGAGCGGAGACGACGGAGGGTGGAGACGGCGAGCTTGGGGGAGGCGGGGATAGACGGCGGGGAGGTCGCGAGGTGCTCGGGCCTCCTCTCCTGGTGGACGCAGGCCTCCTCCTCCTAGTGCTCCGGCGGCGACTCCGGCGGTGGAGCGGGCGCGGGGATCGTCGGGTGCGGGGGGTCGTCGGGGGCAGTGGAGAGCGGGCGCGGGGGCGATCGAGGGGGATCTGGCGAGGGGGGGGGGTAGCGAGATGGAGGGGGATCTGGCGGGGGGCGAGGGGGATCTGGCAAGGGAGGGATAGAGGGGGGAAGGTTAGCCATGGCGCACCATCTAGGGGTGCGCCATAAACACAGTGATAGCAATGGCGCACGTTCCCCTGGTGCGCCATTACTAGCGTTTTTTATATTATTTTTAGTTGCATCTAATAATTTTTTAGAAAATGACGATCAAATTTGAAAATATTTATGAATGTGAAAAAATATCATCAAATTTTTTATTTGAAAATATTTAGGAATATGAAAAAAATATCATCAAATTTGTTATTTGAAAAAAATCTTCAAATTTGTTATTTGAAAATATTTGAAAAAATATCATAAAAATTGGTATACCAATGGCGCACCTCCTAGGGGTGCGCCATAAGTACCTTGATAGCAATGGCGCACATTCTCCTGGTGCGCCATTAGTAACTTTTTTTTTATTTTTTGTTGCATCTAATAATTTTTTAGAAAATGACGATCAAATTTAAAAGATTTATGAATGTGAAAAAATATCATCAAATTTATTATATGAAAATATTTATGAATATGAAAAATATCATCAAATTTGTTATTTGAAAATATCATCAAATACCATCAAATTTGGTTTTTTGGATTTTTAATCGCATTCATTTGTGAATTGGTAAAACATTTATGAATATGAAAAAATATCATCAAATTTGAAAATATTCATGAGTTCAAAAAATATTAACAAATTCCATACTTTTTCTGAGTTAGAAATTCAATACCAGAATAAACATAAATAAATATTCATGAGGACTAGAACAGAAGAAATATCATTTCAATATGTCGAAATATAATCAAGAAATGAAGACTCGAATTTAAATACAATCGATCTTAGCTAGCTATCTTTTCACAATCTTCTTGCCCTTCTTTTTCGCAAATGGAGTTCTTCTGTTGAACGGACGTCCTTTAGGTAGGGTGGTCCTACTCTTCTTGTGGTGTATGGCACTTCATCATCATCGTCATGTTCCATCTTCGGGTCGCTGTACTTGTCGAAGTCTTGCTCATTGGCGACTCCATCCATTCCGATGATCTTACTTTTGCCTCTCCTCATGATAACACGACTGGGCTTTGACGGGTCAGTAATGAAGAAGCATTGGTCCACTTGGGAAGCCAGTACCCATGGCTCATTTTTCACGGTGAATTTTTCGCCCGCGGTCTTGGATTTGGCTTCGGGTATAACCAAGCTGGTGAAATACCGGTCTTCTTTTAGGACGCTCTTGGCCCAGCTGACACGGGACATCAGGACCTTCTCTCCAGCGTAGCTCAGCTGCCAGATCTCCTCGATCCTTCCGTAGTATCTGTCCTTGTCCTTACCGTTGTAGGATTCCATCATTACCCCGGAGTTCTGATAACCATCGCTCTTCATGTCCTTGTCCTTGGTGTAAAATGTGTAGCCGTTGATATCGTACGCCTCATAGGTCATAAGGTTGTGCTCGGCGCCCTATGACAAGGCGAATGTGAGTTTTTCTTCCGCGGAAGAATCCTCATGTAAAGGGTACGACAGAAGCTTCTCCTTGAACTAACACGTGAAACATGAGTTGTGCTCTTTGATTATATCTCCGTCCATCCTCTGTTGGCCTCAGTCATTGTACGTCTTCTCAATAAAGGTTTTGTGCTCTACCACCCAAGGATCGACCATGTCTATGTGTTGTAGCGTGACTAGGTTTTCTCTTTCGAAGTCGGCGAGTCAACCCTTGAAGTCGACATGCATTTCGCGGCGACCATTGCGGTGACCCCATCCAGCGAGCCTGCCGAGGTGCCTGTTGATGGGCAGACCAACGGGGTTCTCGATGCCTAGATAATTCGTGCAGTAGGAGATGCACTCTTCGATCAGAAAGCCCCTGGCTATGCTTCCCTTTGGACGTGACATGTTGCGAACGTATCCTTTGATGACACCCTTCATCCTTTCGAACAACATCATGCTGTGCAGGAACGTCGGCCCGAGTTGGATGATATCCTCCACAATATGGACCAACAGATGCACCATAACATCGAAGAATGCAGGCAGGAAGTACATCTCAAGCTTGCATAGTATCACCACGATCTCTTCCTGTAGCCTTCTGAGTTGCCTCACGCCAACCGACTTCCGAGAGATGACGTCGAAAAAGTTGCATAGGCCAAATAGCGTTCCACGGACGTGCGCGTCCATGATCCCACGGATTGCAACTAGAAGTATCTACGTCATCAGCACGTGACAGTCGTGAGACTTCATCCCGCTGAACTTCTGCTTCGCTGAGTCTAGGTATCTGCTTATCTTCCCCGCGTAACCGTAAGGAAGTTTTACTCCTACGAGGCAGGTGAAAAACTGCTCGATCTCCTCCTGACTTAGAGTGAAGCACGCGGAGGGTAGTCATTTCTGATCTTCTTGGCCATTTTGCCTTTGCGACGACTTTCCGTGTCCTGCTTCGCCTCATCATCATCATCATTGGCATATTGAGCAGGGTACCAAGCAGACTCTCGCACACGTTCTTCGTGATATGCATGGCATCAAGGCTGTGAGGCACACCGAGGATCTTCCAGTACGACAAGTCCCAGAAAACAAACCTCATTTTCCATATGTTCCGCAGCGGCTCTGGCGCCTTTCGCTTCTTTCCTGGCTTTGGCGCCTTTTACTTCTTTCCCGGCAGTGGGCAATATTTCCAATATTTCAACAGCTCGTCTATTTCCTCGCCGCTCCTCGTACGTGGGCGTCTTCGGGGTTCGGTTTCACCAGCGAACAAATCCTTGCGTTTTCTCCATGAGTCATCATCCGAAGCCACCTTCGATGTCCCATGAACATGGTTTTCGAAGGCCCGAGATCTCTATCTAGCTGGTGATACATTGTGTCATCCATGCACCTGACGCATCCGGAAAATTCGTGGACCGCCTGCCCCGCGACATATTCGTAACCGAGATAGTCGTGCACCATCGTGAGTAGTGCGGCTCTCATAGGGAAATATTCTTTCTCTGCGGTGTCCCACGTATTGGCTGGCATTTTCCACAGCCTGTCTAGCTCCTCTTTCAGCAGCCCCAGATACAGATTGATGTCGTTCCCTGGTTGTTTCGGCCCTTCAATTAGCATACTCATGTGAACGTACTACCTCTTCATGCACAACCAGGGGGGAAGGTTTTACATCCACACAAACACAGGCCAGGTGCTATGTGTGCTTCTCTGGCTGCCAAACGGATTGACTCCATCGGTGCTCGCGCCCATCACGATGTTCCTTGGATCATCCCCAAATTCTGGGTGTTCGAAGTTCAACGCTTGCCACTGGCTCAAATCCTTAGGGTGACTCAGCATCTTGTCTTTTTTATTTATCTCCGGATCATTTCCATCATCTTCTCGCTTCTTCTCCTCCCTATGTGCGTGCCAATGCAAGAGCTTTGCTACCTTAGGGTCCGTGAAATACCACTGCAGACGAGGAGTGATCGGAAAGTACCACACCACCTTTTGAGGAGCTTTCTTCCTCTTCTTGTATCGAGTGACACCGCACACTGGACATATGGTAGACTCCACGTGCTTGTCCCGATAAATGATGCAATTGTTCATGCACACATGGTATTTCACGTGCGGTAAATCCAGAGGACACACTATTTTCTTCGCCTCCTCGAAACTGGTCGGGCACTTGTTCCCCTTGGGAAGACGCTCGTGCCAAAATGACATGTTCTCATCGAAGCATGCGTCGGTCATTTTGTGTTTTACCTTCATCTCTAGAGCCATGAGCGTTACTTTCAGGCGGGTATCCTCGGGCCTGCATCCTTCATACAATGGAGTAACCGGGTCTATCTCCAGTTGATCTAGCTTGGCTTTCTCTCGGGCGACAGATCTTGCATTATGCGTCTGCTTGAGAAGCAGCTCTTGAATATGAGGGTCCTGCACCCAGCCAATCAATGGTCCATCGTCGTCTGCTCTGGCATCTTCATCTTCATGATCATGCCCTTCGTCTGCTCCGGCATCTTCTACATGATGACCGTGTACTGCATCTACGTCATGATCATGTCCTGGAGATTCTTCGTCTTCTCGCCCGCCCTCGCCGTGGTTGTGTTGCTGCCCTTCCTCATTTCTTGCCCAGCCCCCATGGACGACTTCATAATCATCTTCAACACCTTGCCACCGGTAGCCATCCATGAAACCACGCAAGAGCAGGTGGTCCCGCACCTGTACGGAATCCGGGTCCATAAGGCTCTTCAGCTTGCATCTTCGACACGGACATCTTATCTCCATCTCGTTCTTTTGAAGCATCTTGGCCTTCGCGAAGCTTAGAAACCTATTCACAATGCCTTCGGTCATCGTGCGGACCATGGTCGCCTGTAGGGTAGAGCAAAACGATATTTTAGAACCAAATTTTTTTGGCATGACTTTGCCAAAAAAATAGGACCAAAAAGAATGCATAGTGCCAAATTCTCGCCGAAACGGAAATGAATCAACATTTCGGCAAAATATTGGCAACTATCGCATTTCAAATAGCGGTACCTGCAAACACAAACATATGCAACACCACAAACATATGCAACACCACAGACATACGTAGATCTAGGCCATAAAAAGTGCATGTGCACATTGTTGGAGGGAGAAAAAAAGTAGATCTACGACATAAAGAAAGCTTTCCCCTTACTTACCTATCAAAAAAAGGAAATTTAACCACTTAATTTGGGTGAATCTATGGTGCAAATGAAGTGCGGAGGAGGAGGCAGCCGAGACAAGCTTGGAGGAGGAGGTGGAGAGAATGAAGTGGGGAAAGTGAGTGTGGTAGGTGGCTGTCCAAAATATCTAGCTGCTCTCAGGTAACCAATGGACACCACCTAACAATGCGCCATTAGTAACCCTGGTTACTAATGGCGCACCTGTCATGTGGTGCGCCATTACTAGTTTTGCAAAAAAATAAAAAAATGTTAGTAGTGGCGCACCATGGTTGTGGTGCGCCATTACTAGTTTTGAAAAAAAGTAAAAAAAATTGTTAGTAGTGGCGCACAGAGTGTGTGGTGTGCCATTACTAGTTTTGGAAAAATAAAAAAATGTTAGTAGTGGCGCATCGTGGGTGTGGTGCGCCATTAGTGATATGGACACTAATGGCGTACCTACACATGGTGTGCCACTGCTATATAGCATTGGCGCACCATTAATGTCCATATTAGCTATAGCCATTTTCCTTGTAGTGATCGACAAATGCACAGCTCAAACGCGCAGAGATAAATAATGATGGCGTTCAAGAGAGTCCATCACGGATAGCTAAGTTGCCTGGTACCTCACTGCTTGTCATATAGTAGGAGAAAATAATCGTAGAGTAAAAAAGAGATGCAACAAGTGTACAACCTCTTTGGCGAAGCCATGTTGATCTCAGCATGATTGGGTTGGTTGGTGAGGATGCTCCGGCTGACTTGGCTGTCGGAGGAGGGGAAGAAGATCTTAGGCGTCTGGAGATGGAGCCCGGGATACTGCTCTGCTGTGATGGAGGGTTTCGTCGTTGGAGCAGCTCCGGCGAGTTGTATGACACCGAGGCCAAAGCAGGACAAGAGAGACAATGTTAACCTGAGTGGAATTCTAATAGCATCTCCAATAGATGACGTAAAATCCATAACCACAAAGTGCTAGATGTAAAATACATCAGCGCTCATCTCTGGACTTAACTGTGGAAATTGAATTTAACTGTCGAAATTGAACTTAACTGTCGAAGCTGAATTTTATTGTCGAAACTGAACGTACTAGTAGTAGAAAAGCAGTAGCAGCAGCGCGTGCGAGAGCCGGGGCAGCTGGTCGTGTAGCAGCATCAGTCGACTGACACCACCAGCCAAACCGTCGCCCCGCCTGCCCCGAAATCACTCCCCACCGCCGCCCCGGCCATCCCTATAGCCCCCCCCCCCCCGTGCGGAGATTTTTCTCCGACAATCCCCACGCCACCGCCCCACCACCGCTGGTGGACACCACCCCCACCCTAACCCTAAGATAGATAGAGGGGTACCTCTCTGGCGAGCCCCTCTCCACGTTGTGGATGGTTCTTCCTTAACTCGGGCGAGCCCCCCCACCCCCTGAAAATCGACTGACCCAAAAGTCGATTCAGTCGAATGAAGTGTAGTCAAATCGGAGCAGCATTGCAAGGAAGAGCAAGAGCGAGAGCAGCAGCGCGAGCAAGAGCAATAGCAAGAACATACCAGGCAGGGGACCGAGACCAAGAGCAGAGTAGAAGAGCGAGCGAGAGCTAAAGCAGCAGCAGCTCCTACTGATGTGGACATCCCCGCCGAGGGAGCGACGCCGTGGAGGAAGTGGACAGTGACGCCGCCGTGGATGGAGCCGCGCCATGTCGGCTCGGGACCGAGCGCCGATAGCACCATGAGATCGAATCAAGAAGAAAATGCGGCGATTAGTGTACAACCTCTTTGCTGGCGCTGATTAGGCCTCAGCTTCATCTGAGGAAACGGTGATGATGCTGCTCTTCCGGTGGTGCAGGTGAAGACGGCGGCGTGCGAATGGAGGTGGCGCGAAAGACGAGGGGAACGTCAGGGCAGCTCCTTGGAGGTGGAGGACGGGGGTAGTTGAATCGGCGGGACGATGAGATCGACGACGGATCATCATCCGGTATGGTGGATGAGGGACGTCGAGGTGTTGCTATGGATGACGTCGTCGCGGAAGAGGCTCTGGCTGAGTGGCGGACAGAGGAGGGTGTGGAGCTTCACGGGTTTTCGTGGCCTTGGTTTAGGGACCATGGGTGGGCTAATGGGATGGGAGTGGGGAACCATGGCTTAGGGACCCGCTTGTCCGAAATATGGGGTATGTTACGGAAGTACCCCAACCGATTTGTGCTAGGCAGTTCTTTCGGTTCACGGGTATCACGGGCATTTCGCGTGTCAGGATTTCGGAGGAGGTGGGAGTTTTCGCGTGCGTTGTAATTTTGGGATAGCAAGGCGCGAGTTGAGATGGGGGGAGTTTTCGGAGCACAACGAGACAAAGAAGTATCTTAAATATTTCGGGGTAACAAGGCGCGGGTTGAAATTTCCGGACAAGCCTAACGTGTACTGTATCAAATCAATTCGCACTTCCATCGATGAAAAAACAAAAAGAAATCAATTCGCACCACACAAGAGAGTCTAGTCCCGTGTACTATAGCAAATCAATTCTCACTACAAATTCCATTCAAAACTTTGAATCATGTTATGTTGAATGAAAATATTTCGCTACGTGTATAATGCATGCAACCTGCTACTCAAATGAACGTTTTAGTGCATTCCAAACGTATATACTACCGCTTCAATATGAACTAAATTTGAATTCGTTTCTCTATTTGAATAAGATCTGCAATAATGATTGTTGTGAACTCAAACCATTTGAATTCGTTTATCTATTTTGATAAGATTTACAATCATTATTATGGTCAAGTTAATCCATCGTTTGTGTATTATCTTCACAGCACACCACATCATTACTGTTGAGTTAGAGATGAACTATGTGTACTATATGAACTCGAACTAAATTTTTTGAATCCACTTTATGTTGATTTCAAATCACAGTACATTTCAAGATCTAGCTAGATCTTTGTAATCTAAACCATGTCTCATATGTATAATGTGTTTATCACATAATGTATGGTGCCCCGCCCCCTACTCCTACAAGTATTTAGATGTGAGTTGCGAACGCCGCACATTACCACAAATTCAAATAAAATGTGAGATTGTTCGATATATAGTATTGTTTAGATTGTTCAATATTTAGTTGTAAGCTGCAAACACCACACATTATCACAAATTCAAATAAAATGTGAGATTGTTCGATGTATAGTATGGTTTAGATTGTTCGACATTTAGCTATGAGTTGCAAACACCATGCATTATCACGTTATGGTATAACATGTGCAAAACCACAGCACGCGTATCACCGCTATATTCATGCATGCATATGTTTATAACATTATGATCTCCTATTCAAATATATGAATCCACTATGATATCAAATTATCATCTTTGTTAGTCTCTTACACCCACACAATCCTCTAACCTTTGTAGCTAGCACTAACTTTCACTCATGCATGCACACGCCCTCCTCGTCCTGCCCCTCCCTCAGCATTCTATCCATCGCACACATTCTTTTTTTAGGTCGTTCTCCCACAGTCTCCACAACTTCTTTCCAACACACACCGATCGATAAACCTCTCCAGCAATGTCTGCCTACAACATACACACGCACCTTCCATCTCCTCCTTTCTGTGTCCATGCCTCGTGTCTCTCATACGGTCCCACACACGTGTAAACTCTCGCCCCTCTTTTCATCGATCTCACAATCGCATACTCCTCCCCCTGTCTAGCTAGTAGCTCGGCATCTCGCACCACCTCCTAGCTCCATTCTCTCTGTCTATCCGTCTCGCTGGGCCTTATTTTCCTCTAACAAATGGATGTACACCGACCGATCTCCCACTATACATATAGCTAGCTAGGTCCTTATAACTCATTTCCCCCCACACGTCGATCGACCTACCTCATTTGTTATGTCTCTCCGTTCCCCCGACAAACAACAATTGATCTACTGATCTAGTTAGGTTTGCTTACCAAACAAATGGTTCCCCTTCATCATCCATGCATGCGCCCCGACGCATCTATCACGCACAGGCACACACAGAAACACATCCCCACTCTTATTGATAATATTGCAGTTCTACCCTCAGTTTGTCTAGTAGGCCTCTCCCACCATCTTCAAGAAGCAACTCCATCACCCATCTAGCACTCTACCCCTCTCCCTCCCCCCTCTCTCCTCTCTCTCTCCCCCTCTCTCTCTGTCCAACCTATTTCCCATCCTTCAGTTATGTATGGATGTCGACTGATCTCCCTCAAGACATAGCTGGGTCTCTCCTTCTCAACACATATACGAGTCGTTCTACCTCTCTAGTTAGGCCTCTGCCTCCCCCTCCCCCCCACACACCGATACATCGAGCGCTCAAGTCATGTCTCCCTGCCACACGAAACTTGCCATGTGTCCTCCGACGTTCCGGTAGGTTAGTCGCCCTATATCTTTGGCTTGCACACACACAATTTCGATGGCTCTCTTCATCGATCTCGCACCCACCCACTTGATCCTCTCTTTGACTCTATCAATATCTATGAACCATCCCTCTCTTCTCATGGATCGCCCCCTATATATGATGTCGATAGGCCTCCATTTTTACCCACATTGCATGTGTCAAATTTTTGTTTGAGATGTCATCGACATATATTCCCACAAATACATTCACGAAATCACCCTCCAAAAAAACACTGATGAATGCACACACCATCTATCTAGGTTTGTATCTCTCTCACACACACCCATGTACGTGGGGGACGTGCACGAAGAGAAGAGGTGCACACACGACGCACGTACTGTTGTGGATCGTTGCAGAATTTAAAAAAATTCTACGCATCACCAATATCAATCTATGGAGTCATCTAGCAACGCGAGAGAGAGGAGTGCATCTACATACCCTTGTAGATCGCGAGCGGAAGCGTTCAAGAGAACGGGGTTGATGGAGTCGTACTCGTCGTGACCCAAATCACCGATGATCCTAGCGCCGAACGGACGGCACCTCCGCATTCAACACACGTACGCCGCGGAGACGTCTCCTCCTTCTTGATCCAGCAAGGGGGAGGAGAAGTTGATGGAGATCCAACAGCATAACGGCATGGTGGTGGAAGCAGCGGGATTCCAGCAGGGCTTCGCCAAGCGCTACTAGAGGAGGAAGAGGTGTCACGGGAGGGAGAGGGACGCGCTAGGGCTTAGGGTGCGGCTGCCCTCCCTCCCCTCCACTATATATAGGGGCTAGGGGGCGCATGCCCCCTTGGAGATCCCATCTAGACGGGGGCGGCCCCTCGTGGGGCAATGGCCCCCTTAGGGTTTCCAACTCGGGGGTGCATGCCCCCTCGGGGGGCAGCAGCCCCCTAGGGTTTCCAACCCTCGGCGCCTTGGGGCCTTGGGTGGGGCGCACCAGCCCACCAGGGGCTGGTTCCCACGCCACTTCAGCCCATGGGACCGGCCGGGATAGGTGGCCCCACCCGGTGGACCCCCGGGACCCTTCCGGTGGTCCCGGTACAATACCGGTGACCCCTGAAACTCTCCCGGTGGCCGAAACTGGACTTCCTATATATAAATCTTTACCTCCGGACCATTCCGGAACTCCTCGTGACGTCCGGGATCTCATCCGGGACTCCGAACAACTTTCGGTTAACCACATATTAATATCTCTACAACTCTAGCGTCACCGAACCTTAAGTGTGTAGACCCTACGGGTTCGGGAGACACGTAGACATGACCGAGACAACTCTCCAGTCAATAACCAACAGCGGGATCTGGATACCCATGTTGGATCCCACATGCTCCATGATAATCTCATCGGATGAACCACGATGTCGAGGATTCAATCAATCCCGTATACAATTCCCTTTGTCTATTGGTATTATACTTGCTCGAGATTCGATCGTCGGTATACTGATACCTTGTTCAATCTCGTTACGACAAGTATCTTTACTCGTTCCCGTAACAAATCATCCCGTGAACAAATCCTTGATCACATTGAGCTCATTATGATGATGTCCTACCAAGTGGGCCTAGAGGTACCTCTCCATCATACAGAGTGACAAATCCCAGTCTCGATTCGTGCCAACCCAACAGATACTTTCGGGGATACCCGTAGTGTGCCTTTATAGCCACCCAGTTACTTGTGACGTTTGGCACACCCAAAGTACCCTTACGGTATCCGGGAGTTGCACAATCTCATGGTCTAAGGAAAGGATACTCGACATTAGAAAAGCTTTAGCAGGCGAACTACACGATCTTGTGCTATGCTTAGGATTGGGTCTTGTCCATCACATCATTATCCTAATGATGTGATCCTGTTATCAATGACATCCTATGTCCATGTTTAGGAAACCGTAACCATCTATTGATCAACGAGCTAGTCAACTAGAGGCTCACTAGGGACATGTTGTGGTCTATGTATTCACATATGTATTACGATTTCCGGATAACACAATTATAGCATGAACAATAGACAATTATCATGAACATGGAAATATAATAATAACCATTTTATTATTGCCTCTAGGGCATATTTCCAACAGTCTCCCACTTGCACTAGAGTCAATAACCTAGTTACATTGTGATGAATCGAACACCCATAGAGTTCTGGTGTTGATCATGCTTTGCACGTGGAAGAGGTTTAGTCAACGGATCTGCGACATTCAGGTCCATATGCACTTTACAAATCTCTATGTCTCCATCTTGAACATTTTCACGGATGGGGTTGAAGCGACGCTTGATATGCCTGGTCTTCTTGTGAAACCTGGGCTCCTGGGCAAGGGCAATAGCTCCAGTGTAGTCACAGAAGAGAGTCATTGGGCCCGACGCATTGGGAATAACTCCTAGGTCGGTAATGAACTCCTTCATCCAGATTGCTTCATGTGCTGCCTTCGAGGCTGCCATGTACTCCGCTTCACATGTAGATCCCATCACGAAGCTTTGCTTGCAACTGCACCAGCTGACTGCCCCACCATTCAAAATACACACGTATCCGGTTTGTGACTTGGAGTCATCCGGATCTGTGTCGAAGCTAGCATTGACATAACCCTTTATGACGAGCTCTTCGTCACCTCCATAAACGAGAAACATATCCTTAGTCCTTTTCAGGTACTTCAGGATATTCTTGACCGCTGTCCAGTGTTCCATGCCGGGATTACTTTGGTACCTTCCTACCAAACTTACGGCAAGGTTCACATCAGGTCTGGCACACAACATGTCATACATAATTGACCCTATGGCCGAGGCATACGGGATGACACTCATCTTTTCTCTATCTTCTGCCGTGGTCGGGCATTGAGCCGTGCTCAATCTCACACCTTGCAATACAGGCAAGAACCCCTTCTTGGACTGATCCATATTGAACTTCTTCAATATCTTTTCAAGGTACGTGCTTTGTGAAAGACCAATGAAGCGTCTCAATCTATCTCTATAGATATTGATGCCTAATATATAAGCAACTTCTCCAAGGTCCTTCATTGAAAAACACTTATTCAAGTAGGCCTTTATGCTTTCCAAGAGTTCTATATCATTTCCCATCAATAGTATGTCATCCACATATAATATGAGAAATGCTACAGAGCTCCGAATCACTTTCTTGTAAACACAGGCTTCTCCATAAATCTGCGTAAACCCAAATGCTTTGATCATCTCATCAAAACGAATGTTCCAACTCCGAGATGCTTGCACCAGCCCATAGATCGAGCGATGGAGCTTGCATACCTTGTTAGCATTCTTAGGATCGACAAAACCTTTTGGCTGCATCATATACAATTCTTCCTTAAGGAAACCATTAAGGAATGCCGTTTTGACGTCCATTTGCCATATCTCATAATCATAGAATGCGGAAATTGCTAACATGATTCGGACGGACTTCAGCTTTGCTACGGGTGAGAAGGTCTCATCATAGTCAACCCCTTGAACTTGTCGATAACCCTTAGCGACAAGTCGAGCTTTATAGATGGTCACATTGCCATCCGCGTCCGTCTTCTTCTTAAAGATCCATTTATTTTCTATGGCTCGCCGATCATCGGGCAAGTCTAACAAGTCCATACTTTGTTTTCATACATGGATCCTATCTCGGATTTCATGGCTTCAAGCCATTTGTTGGAATCTGGGCCCACCATCGCTTCTTCATAGTTTGAAGGTTCACCGTTGTCTAACAACATTATTTCCAGGACAGGGTTGCCGTACCACTCTGGTGTGGAACGTGTCCTTGTGGACCTACGAAGTTCAGTAGCAACTTGATCTGAAGTTTCATGATCATCGTCATTAACTTCCTCTCTAGTCGGTGCAGGCACCACAGAAACATTTTCTTGAGCTGCTCCACTCTCTGGTTCAAGAGGCAATACTTCATCAAGTTCTACTTTCCTCCCACTTACTTCTTTCGAGAGAAACTCTTTCTCTAGAAAGATCCATTCTTGGCAACAAAGATCTTGCCTTCAGATCTGAGGTAGAAGGTATACCCAATAGTTTCCTTAGGGTATCCTATGAAGACGCATTTTTCCGATTTGGGTTCAAGCTTTTCAGGTTTAAGTTTCTTGACATAAGCATCGCATCCCCAAACTTTCAGAAACGACAACTTAGGTTTCTTCGCAAACCACTATTCATACGGTGTCGTCTCAACGGATTTCGACGGAGCCCTATTTAAAGTGAATGCGGCAGTTTCTATAGCATAACCCCAAAATGGTAGCGGTAGATCGATAAAAGACATCAAAGATCGCACCATATCTAATAGAGTGCGATTACGACGTTCGGACACACCATTACACTGAGGTGTTCCAGGCGGCGTGAGTTGTGAAACAATTCCACATTTCCTTAAGTGCGTGCTAAATTCATGACTCAAATATTCTCCCCCATGATCTTATCGTAAGAACTTTATTTTCCTGTCACGTTGATTCTCAACATCATTCTGAAATTCCTTGAACTTTTCAAAGGTCTCAGACTTGTGTTTCATTAAGTAGACATACCCATATCTACTCAAGTCATCAGTGAGGGTGAGAACATAACGATAACCACCGCGAGCCTCAACGCTCATTGGACCGCACACATCAGTATGTATGATTTCCAATAAGTTGGTTGCTCGCTCCATTGTTCCGGAGAGCGGAGTCTTGGTCATTTTGCCCATGAGGCATGGTTCGCACGTGTCAAATGATTCATAATCAAAAGACTCCAAAAGTCCATATGCATGGAGTTTCTTCATGCGTTTGACACCAATGTGACCAAAGCGGCGGTGCCACAAGTATGTGGGACTATCATTATCAACCTTACATCTTTTGGCATTCGCACTATGAATATGTGTAACATCACATTCGAGATTCAATAAGAATAAACCATTGACCAGCGGGGAATGACCATAAAACATATCTCTCATATAAATAGAACAACCATTATTCTCAGATTTAAATGAGTAGCCATCTCGCATTAAACAAGATCCAGATACAATGTTCATGCTTAAAGCTAGTACTAAATAACAGTTATTGAGGTTTAAAACTAATCCCGTAGGTAAATGTAGAGGTAGCGTGCCGACAGCGATCACATCGACCT
Source organism: Triticum urartu (assembly GCF_003073215.2). Classification (NCBI taxonomy): domain Eukaryota; kingdom Viridiplantae; phylum Streptophyta; class Magnoliopsida; order Poales; family Poaceae; genus Triticum; species Triticum urartu. Next base: position 393,538,478 of record NC_053025.1, read on the forward strand.
TGGAACCATTCCCAACGCGCATCGTCACCTCGTCCTTCGCCAGTCTCCGCTTATTCTGCAGCTCCTGTTTTGAGTTACAAATATGAGCAACCGCACCGGTATCAAATACCCAGGAGCTACTACGAGCGCTGGTTAGGTACAAATCAATAACATGTATATCACATATACCTTTGGTATTGCCAGCCTTCTTATCCGCTAAGTACTTGGGGTAGTTCCGCTTCCAGTGACCGTTTCCCTTGCAATAAAAGCACTCAGTCTCAGGCTTGGGTCCATGCTTTGGCTTCTTCCCGGCAACTGGCTTACCGGGTGCGGCAACTCCCTTGCCATCCTTCTTGAAGTTCTTCTTACCCTTGCCTTTCTTGAACTTAGTGGTTTTATTCACCATCAACACTTGATGTTCCTTTTTGATCTTCACCTCCGCTGATATCAGCATTGAATGTACCTTAGGAATGGTCTTTTCCATCCCCTGCATATTAAAGTTCATCACAAAGCTCTTGTAGCAAGGTGGGTGCGACTGAAGGATTCTGTCAACGACCGCATCATCCGGGAGATTAACTCCCAGCTGAGATAAGCGGTTGTGCAATCCAGACATTTTGAGTATGTGCTCACTGATAGAACTATTCTCCTCCATCTTACAACTGTAGAACTTGTCGGAGACTTCATATCTCTCGACCCGGGCATGAGCTTGGAAAACCATTTTCAGCTCTTGGAACATCTCATATGATCCGTGCTGCTCAAAATGCTTTTGGAGCCCCGGTTCTAAGCTGTAAAGCATGCCGCACTGAACCAGGGAGTAATCATCACTACGCGACTGCCAGGCGTTCATAACGTCTTGAGTTGCTGGGAAAACAGGTGCTTCACCTAGCGGTGCATCAAGGACATATGCTTTCTTGGCAGCTATGGGGATAATCCTCAGGTTACGGACCCAGTCCGTGTAGTTGCTGCCATCGTCTTTTAGCTTGGTTTTCTCTAGGAACGCGTTGAAGTTGAGGGCAACATTAGTGTCGGCCATTTGATCTATAAGACATATTGCAAAGTTTTAGACTATGTTCATGATAATTAAGTTCATCTAATTAAATATTTAATGCACTCCCACTCAGATAGACATCCCTCTAGTCATCTAAGTGATACATGATCCGAGTCAACTAGGCCGTGTACGATCATCACGTGAGATGGACTAGTCATCATCAGTGAACATCTTCATGTTGATCGTATCTTCTATACGACTCATGTTCGACCTTTCGGTCTTCCGTGTTCTGAGGCCATGTCTGTACATGCTAGGCTCATCAAGTCAACCTAAGTGTATTGCGTGTGTAAATCTGGCTTACACCCGTTGTATGCAAATGTTAGAACCTATCACACCCGATCATCACGTGGTGCTTCGGAACAACGGACCTTAGCAACGGTGCATAGTTAGGGGGAACACAATTCTTGATATTTTAATGAGGGATCATCTTATTTATGCTACCGTCGTTCTAAGCAAATAAGATGTAAAAACATGATAAGCATCACATGCAATCAAATAGTGACATGATATGGCCAATATCATTTTGCTCCTTTTGATCTCCATCTTTGGGGCGCCATGATCATCATCGTCACCGGCTTGACACCATGATCTCCATCATCATGATCCTTGTCATCGTGTCTTCATGAAGTTGTCTCATCAACTATTACTTCTACTACTATGGCTAACGGTTTAGCAATAAAGTAAAGTAATTACATGACGTTTATGTTGACACACATGTCATAAATAAATTAAGACAACTCCTATGGCTCCTGCCGGTTGTCATACTCATCGACATGCAAGTCGTGATTCCTATTACAAGAACATGATCAATCTCATACATCACATATATCATTCATCACATCCTTTTGGCCATATCACATCACATGACATATGCTGCAAAAACAAGTTAGACGTCCTCTAATTGTTGTTGCAAATTTTTGCGTGGTTGCTATAGGTTTCTTAGCAAGAACGTTTCTAACCTATGCCAAAACCACAACGTGATATGTCAATTTCTATTTACCCTTCATAAGGACCCTTTTCATCGAATCTGATCTGACTAAAGTAGGAGAGACAGACACCCGCTAGCCACCTTATGCAACTAGTGCATGTCAGTCGGTGGAACCTGTCTCACGTAAGTGTACGTGTAAGGTCGGTCCAGGCCGCTTCATCCCACGATGCCGCCGGATCAAGATAAAACTAGTAACAGCAAGTAAATTGACAAAATTGACGCCCACAACAACTTGTGTTCTACTCGTGCATAGAAACTACGCATAGACCTAGCTCATGATGCCACTGTTGGGGATAGTTGCAGAAATTAAAAAATTTCTACGCATCACCAAGATCAATCTATGGAGTCATCTAGCAACGAGAGAGATAGGAGTGCATCTAGATACCCTTGTAGATCGCGAGCAGAAGCGTTCAAGAGAACGGGGTTGATGGAGTCGTACTCGTCGTGATCCAAATCAGCGATGATCCTAGCGCCGAACGGACGGCACCTCCGCGTTCAACACACGTATGGAGCGGAGACGTCTCCTCCTTCTTGATCTAGCAAGGGGGAGAAGAAGTTGATGGAGATCCAGCAGCACGACAGCGTGGTGGTGGAAGCAGTGAGATTCCAACAGGGCTTCTCCAAGCGCTACTGGAGGAGGAAGAGGTGTCACGGGAGGGAGAGGGAGGCGCCAGGGCTTAGGGTGCGGCTGCCCTCCCTCCCCTCCACTATATACAGGGGCTAGGCGGGCGCATGCCCCCTTGGAGATCCCATCTGGAGGGGGGCGGCAGCCCCTCGGGGGGCAACGGCCCCCTTAGGGTTTCCAACCAGTGGGGCGCATGCCCCCTCGGGGGGCAACGCCCCCCTAGGGTTTCCAACCCTAGGCGCCTTGGGCCCTTGGGTGGGGTGCACCAGCCCACCAGAGGCTGGTTCCCACGCCACTTCAGCCCATGGGGACCTCCGGGATAGGTGGCCCCACCCGGTGGACCCCCGGGACCCTTCCGGTGGTCCCGGTACAATACCGGTGACCCCCGAAACTCGAAACTGGACTTCCTATATATAAATCTTTACCACCGGACCATTCCAGAACACATCGTGACGTCCGGGATCTCATCCGGGACTCCGAAAAACTTTCGGTTAACCGCATACTAATATCTCTACAACTCTAGCGTCACCGAACCTTAAGTGTGTAGACCCTACGGGTTCGGGAGACACGTAGACATGACCGAGACAACTCTCCGGTCAATAACCAACAGCAGGTTCTGGATCCCCATGTTGGCTCCCACATGATCCACGATAATCTCATCGGATGAACCACGATGTCGAGGATTCAATCAATCCCATATACAATTCCCTTTGTCTATCGGTACGATACTTGCCCGAGATTCGATCATCGGTATACCGATACCTTGTTCAATCTCGTTACGGCAAGTCTCTTTACTCGTTCCCGTAACACATCATCCCGTGAACAACTCCTTGATCACATTGAGCTCATTATGATGATGTCCTACCGAGTGGGCCCAGAGATACCTCTCCGTCATACGGAGTGACAAATCCCAGTCTCGATTCGTGCCAGCCCAACAGATACTTTCGGGGATACCCGTAGTGTACCTTTATAGCCACCCAGTTATGTTGTGATGTTTGGCACACCCAAAGTACCCTTACGGTATCCAGGAGTTGCACAATCTCATGGTTTAAGGAAAGGATACTCGACATTAGAAAAGCTTTAGCAGACGAACTACACGATCTTGTGCTATGCTTAGGATTGGGTCTTGTCCATCACATCATTATCCTAATGATGTGATCCCGTTATTAATGACATCCTATGTCCATGGTTAGGAAACTGTAACCATCTATTGATCAAGGAGCTAGTCAACTAGAGGCTCACTAGGGACATGTTGTGGTCTATGTATTCACATATGTATTACCATTTCCGGATAACACAATTATAGCATGAACAATAGACAATTATCATGAGCAAGGAAATATAATAATAACCATTTTATTATTGCCTCTAGGGCATATTTCCTACATGTACTCCCGTCTCTTTCCCAACTACACCCGCGCGGGTGCAGGGTGGAGCTCATTTATGTACGAAAAGGCAGCCCACGTGGTAATTTGACACGTGTACTGGTTGTCCTATTGATGGAGGATCATCTAGCACGGGTGAACAAACAAATTGAGACTTGACGCGTTATGTTAAAAAAGAAGCAAACCGTGTGGGGCCTACCTTAGAGGCAATGCTCTATACACTCAGGATGCTTTGCGTGTATTACTTTTGATGTGTCCCATCAACTCGTAGAACGAGGAGAAGCTTGCTTAGTACGCCGTCTCCCCCGCCCACGGGCACGGTGGCTCGCAGGACGAGGTGAAGCTTGCTTACTACGCCTTACGCCCACTCCCTCACCCACGCGCGCGGTGGCTCGCGGGACAAGGAGAAAATTTTACTACTCCCTCCGTTTACTCCTCTTCCCTACCTTGGTTAGAGAGATTATCATATTGTTTGGAATATATGTCCTTTAGAGATTTCAATATGAACTACTAGTACATACTCCAAACACTGATGTATATAGACATATTTTAGAGTGTAGATTCACTCATTTTGCTCCGTATGTAGTCCATATTGAAAGTAACGTAATAGTACACACTCTCCCTCGCCCACATGGTGGACGTGCAACAATTCATTTGGTCTCATATAGCCAGAATGATATATACTGCAGTACCATAATTGCTCGACTTCCTGAAGAGGCAAAGAGCTAATCGCAAGGTTAATATTTTGGATATGCCAAGTGCTAGGTTTATAGGAGAACAAGTAGTAGTACTACTAGTAGTCTGTACTGGTGGTACGTACTGTACGAGGAAGAAGGCAACAAGATGTATGTTTTGCATGACAGTCTCTTCTTACAGGACGTGCTAAACCTAGTGGACCTCATTGTTGCAATGGGACTACTCCCTATCATAGATGGCACAATTCAGAGTGGTGGGCAGCGGGCATAATTCAGAGCTGCTTAGGCTAGTCATAGTGGGAGTAACTTATGTAGTAACATGACACATCCCGAGACAAATTTGGTTATGTGGCATGGAGTTAATGAGGGAAGAGATGCTTGTGGTAACATAATATGTTACTGTAACATAATATGTTACTGTAACATAACACACCCCGAGGTAAAATGAGTATATGTCTCAATTAATGAAGGTTTGTATGTTACCATCTATATGTTACTACCCGTTATGAAGGTAGTAACATGGACTAGTAACAAAAGCATGTTACTAGTCTAAGTTACTCCCCTCTATGACCAACCTTAGTCTTAAACCCCATGAAGAAGTCCCATCGAAAGGAATAGCCATCCTCTACACGTGCTCCTATGTAAAATGAGTAAATGGGACAAAAAGAGAAAGAGACAAAGTAAAAAAATCACCAGCCTTAGATCCAGCCATTGTATCAGTGAATGATATTTCTATATCGCAATTGACATGGCTATATTATTAACCATGCTACAGAGGTAGAAGCGGATTTTTATTTATTCGCGGAGGTAGCAGCGGATGGATATTCAACGAGGAGTGAAATGATTTCACGGCTTATTAGTCATTATTACTGGCTATACTCTTTGCCCATATATAATAACCGCGTGGTAGTACAGTAGTGGGCTATACTTCTAATTACCATGCTCAAAGATAAGAGGTGGACGCACCCACACACGTAGTGTACTAGTAGCACTCTTTGCATCTTTTGCGTCTTCCCCAACCACACACGTGACATGGTGGAGCTCATTTCTATAAGATGATGCAGCCCACGTGATAATTTGATGCATCTAGTAGTAGTTCTCACTTATAAAATAATGGAGGGTTGGGAACCACACATGAATGCTGCCGCATCACTTATAAATAAAGTTTTTTTCTTCAGTGGCACATACGCAATATGAATAGGTTCATATGGAGAGAAAAGGAAACTGCTCCACTATATACATAGCCAGTATGAGCCTACACGGTTGCTTGCTAGGGTTGCTCTCTTCACACTCTCTCGCACAAAACGACTGTGGCTACATCTCTAACATCCCGGCGGATCATGCCTGCCAGGGGAAGGGGTGGATGCTTAGTGTAGATGCGGTCACCGTCGCTGACGACAAAAACCCACTGTCGGCACGTCCCGATCAGGGGTCCCCGCCGTTCTCTCTCACAAAGCCGGTGAGGTTGCCTTCGTCCCTTGCTCACTGCCGCTACGTGGGCAGTTGCCGCCTCCCGCCGCCGTCCTCTAGGTTGAGCTATGTCCTGACATCCCTCAGGTACAACTTCCTTTACAGCCGGCTTGCACCACTGCTCCAGCTGCCCACATCACTCCATGTGGATATTTCTCTACTTCTTTGCCCCGCACATACCTCTACTAGCTTCTACGTACTATATTTGTGATGAGTTTATGTCTCATTAACTAGTCCTAGTAATCTTATTCTAATCACACTTCTTCAATTTCTTTGCCACAGTGATGCTCATCTCGATTTTGGTGAAACTGCACAAAATGATCCGATGTTCAAAGGGTTGCAAACTTCATTTCTTCAGAAGCTCCAACGTTGCCAGCAAATTAAAGCCTAGTTAGGGTTTATGGTTCAAGGGCTAGGGACTACATGGATCGTTTTTTCCTTTAGCTGTCTCTGTTCCAAAATAAGTGTCAACTTTAGTAGTAGTACAACTTTGTACTAAAGTTTGCATAATGTTGAGACACTTATTTTGGAAAAGAGGGAGTACATATTGGCTATGATTTTTCAATCATTGAGATGCAACAACATGCATGTTAGTCTCCTTTGCATTTAATGAAATGTTGCAACGGGCAACCTTGGACGGAAGATACATGAAACAGAAGCTAGAAGCTTCATAGCATTGTACAAATTTATCTCGCCCATAAATTACAACTTCGCTTACTACCTTCATCCTTGTTTATTGGTCCCCATTGTATTTCGTGTCAAATTTTGATCATATATTGAACTAACGAAATGTTCCTGCATGTCACAAAAAATTATATTAATTTGTATTTCTCGTACAAACATTTTTTATTAATTTGTTTGTTTCACCCTGTGACTGGTGGGACCCAACGTACTATGTGGAGAGAGGTAAGGTGACTAAGACTGCATTATTTCTGTACTACCAACACTGCTTTAAATCCCAAAAGACCTTACCACCAAAGCCACATGACACGATTATGATTTAAATCCCAATGACTCCCACGCAAAAAAAACACAACATGCTTGTCACATGAATGCAGGAATGTATAAAAGGTTACTTTCCTCTCATTAAACATACCGTGAGGGTGGTGTAGCTGGTTAGCCTGTTCGCTCATCAAACTAGAGGTCTCGGGTTCGATAACCACACCTGAGCATAATTTTGTTTTTGTTCGACTTCTTTCTTCCACCCAATATAGGTAGGCCCCGCATGGCAGAGAGAGAAAGTGATATGGGGCGGTGCCAGGAGGATTCTTTGACTGGTAAAATTGGATGGATACGGAGCTATATGATCTCGGCCTTGACGCTTGTTTTCGAGGGTTTGCACTCTTCACACTCTCTCTCCACTATATATATACATGCTGGAGCCTCAGCGCTTGTAGTTGCTCTCTTCACACTCTCTCACCCTCTCTAGATCTAAACAAGACTTCGTTGGCCTCTCTCTCTCTCCCGTCACTGCTCGTGAAAGAGCCGACAAGATCCGTCTGCCGGGTAGGGAAGGAGGCTTAACGCTGTCGCCGTTGATACATCTCCAACGTATCTATAATTTTTGAATGCTCCATGATATATTATCTTTAGTTTTGGACATTATTAGGCTTTATTATTCACTTTTATATTATTTTTGGGACTAACCTATTAACCGGAGGCCCAACCCAGAATTGCTGTTTTTTGCCTATTTCAGAGTTTCACAGAAAAAGAATATCAAACGGAGTCCAAACGGAATGAAACCTTCGGGAACGTGATTTTTGGAACGAACAAGATCTAGGAGACTTGGACCCTACGTCAAGCAACCAACAGGGAAGCCACGAGGTAGGGGGGCGCACCTACCCCCCCCCCCCCAGGTGCGCCCTCCACCCTTGTGGGCCCCCTGTTGCTCCACCGACGTACTCCTTCCTCCTATATATACCTACGTACCCCCAAACGATCAGATATGGAGCCAAAACCCTAATTCCACCGCTGTAACTTTCTATATCCATGAGATCCCTTCTTGGGGCCTGTTCCGGAGCTCCGCCGAAGGGGACATCGATCACGGAGGGCTTCTACATCAACACCATAGCCCCTTCGATGAAGTGTGAGTAGTTTACCTCAGACCTTCGGGTCCATAGTTATTAGCTAGATGGCTTATTCTCTCTTTTTGGATCTCAATACAATGTTCTCCCCTCTCTTGTGGAGATCTATTTGATGTAATCTTATTTTGCGGTGTGTTTGTTGAGACCAATGAATTGTGGGTTTATGATCAAGTTTATCTATGAACAATATTTGAATCTTCTCTGAATTCTTTTATGTATGATTGGTTATCTTTGCAAGTCTTTTCGAATTATCAGTTTGGTTTGGCCTACTAGATTGATCTTTCTTGGAATGGGAGAAGTGCTTAGCTTTGGGTTCAATCATGTGGTGTCCTTTCCCAGTGACAGTAGGGGCAGCAAGACACGTATTGTATTGTTGCCATCGAGGATAACAAGATGGGGTTTTTATCATATTGCATGAATTTATCCCTCTACATCATGTCATCTTGCTTTAAGCATTACTCTATTCTTATGAACTTAATACTCTAGATGCATGCTGGATAGCGGTCGATGTGTGGAGTAATAGTAGTAGATGCAGGCAGGAGTCGGTCTACTTGTCTCAGACGTGATGCCTATATACATGATCGTACCTAGATATTCTCATAACTATGCTCAATTCTGTTAATTGCTCAACAGTAATTTGTTCACCCACCGTAAAATACTTACGCTCTTGAGAGAAGCCACTAGTGAAACCTATGGCCCCCGGGTCTATCTTTCATCATATTAATCTTCCAACACTTAGCTATTTTCATTGCCTTTTATTTTACTTTGCATCTTTGTCATAAAAATACCAAAAATATTATCTTATCATATCTATCAGATCTCACTCTCGTAAGTGACCGTGTAGGATTGACAACCCCTTATCGCGTTGGTTGCGACGATTTATTTGTTTTGTGTAGGTGCGAGGGACTCGCGCGTAGCCTCCTCCTGGATTGATACTTTGGTTGTCAAAAACTGAGGGAAATACTTATGCTACTTTGCTTCATCACCCTTTCCTCTTCAAGGGAAAACAAACGTAGTGCTCAAGAGGTAGCAAGAAGGATTTCTAGCGCCATTGCCGGGGAGGTCTACGCAAAAGTCAACATACCAAGTACCCATCACAAACCCTTATCTCCCGCATTACATTATTTGCCATTTGCCTCTCGTTTTACTCTCCCCCACTTCACCCTTGCCGTTTTATTTGCCCTCTCTTTTTCTTGCTCGCCTTTCTTCCGCCATGTCTGAATCAAAAAGGGTTGGGGGTTCTCTCCCGAGTTTTAGTACTTTGGACAACCCTTCTAATCTCGCTAAGCTCATAACTAAGGATACTATGGAAAAACCTACCGGAGTTATCAATGAGAATCTTAATAATTTTGATGAAGATGATTCTGGAATTTTTCGTTATGTACATGATGAATCTTTGAAAGATGCTTGGTATAGACTATTAAGGATCAGGGCTAGCTATGTGCCTCAATACCAAATTGAAATTTACTTAAAAAGCTTTTATATTGCCCTTCCTTCTTCTTTTAAGCATGTCTTAGATTCTATATTCGAAGAAGGCTTTCTTGAAGGGGATGCCGTAGACAATTATGAGAAGATGAAAACCATATTTGGGCACCCCATGAATGAGAAAGTTGAATCTACATCTCTTTTGTTCTCTTACCAAAACGAATCTATCAAAGAGATGAAGGCTAGCTTAGATACAAATTTCCATAACATACTTAATAGTTCTTATACCATTAATAGCCATGTGCTTCATCAAAATAGAAAGATTAATTCCATAGATAGCAAGTTTGCTCTTTTCTTCCCTAAAACCAAAGATGGCAACACCTAGATCTATCCTTGCTTTTTATTCCTAGCTAGGGGCGTTAAACAATAGCGCTTGTTGGGAGGCAACCCTATTTTATTTTTATTCCTTGATTTTTGCTCCTGTTTAGTAATAAATAATTTATCTAGCCTCTGTTTTGGTTGTGTTTTTGTGTTTAATTAGTGTTTGTGCCAAGTAGAACCGTTGGGAAGACTTGGGGAAAATCTTGTTAATCTTGCTGTAAAAAACAGAAACTTTAGCGCTCACGAGAACTGCTGCCATTTTTATTTAGAAAGTGCTATTTAGTTAGTTCTTTTTGAAGATGCTTAATAGATAAATTCCTCACGTCCAGAAATTTATTTTAGAATTTTTGGGGTTCCAGATCTTGCGCTAGGTACAGATTACTACAGACTGTTCTGTTTTTGACAGATTCTGTTTTTCGTGTGTTGTTTGCTTATTTTGATGAATCTATGGCTAGTAAAATAGTTTATAAACCATAGAGAAGTTGGAATACAGTAGGTTTAACACCAATATAAATAAATAATGAGTTCATTACAGTACCTTGAAGTGCTATTTTGTTTTCTTTCGCTAACGGAGCTCACGAGATTTTCTACTTTAAGTTTTGTGTTGTGAAGTTTTCAAGTTTTGGGTAAAGCTTTGATGGATTATGGAACAAGGAGTGGCAAGAGCCTAAGATTGGGGATGCCCATGGCACCCCCAAGATAATCTAAGGACACCTAAAAGCCAATGCTTGTAGATGCCCCGGAAGGCATCTCCTCTTTCGTCTACTTCTGTCGGTAACTTTACTTGGAGCTATATTTTTATTCACCACATGATATGTGTTTTGCTTGGAGAGCCTTGTATGATTTGAGTCTTTGCTTTTTAGTTTACCACAATCATCTTTGCTGCACACACCTTTTGAGAGAGACACACATGATTCGGAAATTATTAGAATACTCTATGTGCTTCACTTATATCTTTTGAGTTATATAGTTTTGCTCTAGTGCTTCACTTATATCTTTTAGATCACGGTGGTGGATTTGTTTTATAGAAACTATTGATCTCTCATGCTTCACTTAGATTATTTAGAGATTCTTAAATAGCATGGTAATTTGCTTAAATAATCCTAATATGCTAGGTATACAAGATTAGTAAAAACTTTCTTATGAGTGTGTTGAATACTAAGAAAAGTTTGATGCTTGATGATTGTTTTGAGATATAAAGATGGTGATATTAGAGTGATGCTAGTTGAGTAGTTGTGAATTTGAGAGATACTTGTGTTAAAGTTTGTGATCCCCGTAGCATGCACGTATGGTGAACCGTTATGTGATGAAGTCGGAGCATAATTTATTTATCGATTGTCTTCCTTATGAGTGGCGGTCGGGGACGAGCGATGGTCTTTTCCTACCAATCTATCCCCCTAGGAGCATGCGCGTAATACTTTGCTTTGATAACTTCTAGATTTTTGCAGTAAGTACATGAGTTCTTTATGACTAATGTTGAATCCATGGATTATACGCACTTTTCTTCCTTACACCATTGCTAGCCTCTCTAATACCACGCACTTTTCGCCGGTATCATACACCCACCATATACCTTCCTCAAAACAGCCACCATACCTACCTATCATGGCATTTCCATAGCTATTCTGAGATATATTGCCATGCAACTTACCACTGTTCCGATTATAATGACATGCTCCATCATTGTCATATTGCTTTGCATGATCATGTAGTTGACATCGTATTTGTGGCAAAGCTACCGTTCATAATTCTTTCATACATGTCACTCTTGATTCATTACATATCCCGGTACACCACCGGAAGCATTCACATAGAGTCATATTTTGTTCTAAGTATTGAGTTTTAATTGTTGAGTTGTAAGTAAATAAAAGTGTGATGATCATCATTATTAGAGCATTGTCCCAAGTGAGGAAAGGATGATGGAGACTATGATTCCCCTACAAGTCGGGATGAGACTCCGGACTAAAAAAAAGAGGCCATAAAAAAAGAGAAAAGTCCCAAATAAAAAAATATGAGAGAAAAAGAGAGAAGGGTCAATGCTACTATCCTTTTACCACACTTGTGTTTCAAAGTAGCACCATGATCTTCATGATAGAGAGTCTCCTATGATATCACTTTCATATACTAGTGGGAATTTTTCATTATAGAACTTGGCTTGCACATTCCAATGATGGGCTTCCTCAAAATGCCCTAGGTCTTCATTGAGTTGTAAATAAATAGAAGTGTGATGACCATCATTCATAGAGTATTGTCCCAATAAAAAAAGAGAAAGGCCAAAAAAGGCCAAAAAAGGAATAAATAAATAAATAAAAAGGGGCAATACTGCTATCCTTTTTTCCACACTTGTGCTTCAAAGTAGCACCATGATCTTCATGATAGAGAGTCTCCTATACTATCACTTTCATGTACTAGTGGGAATTTTTGATTATAGAACTTGGCTTGTATATTCCAACGATGGGCTTCCTCAAAATGCCCTAGGTGTTCGTGAGCAAGCAAGTTGGATGCACACCCACTTAGTTTCTTTTGTTGGGCTTTCATATACTTATAGCTCTAGTGCATCTGTTGCATGGCAATCCCTACTCACTCACATTGATATCTATTGATGGGCATATCCATAGCCCGTTGATACGCCTAGTTGATGTGAGACTATCTTCTCCCTTTTTGTCTTCTCCACGACCACCATTCTATTCCACATATAGTGCTATGTCCATGGCTCACGCTCATGTATTGCGTGAAGATTGAAAAAGTTTGAGAATGTCAAAAGTATGAAACAATTGCTTGGCTTCTCATCGGGGTTGTGCATGATTTAAATACTTTGTGTGGTGAAGATAGATCATAGCCAGACTATATGATTTTGTAGGGATAACTTTCTTTGGCCATGTTATTTTGAGAAGACATAATTGCTTAGTTAGTATGCTTGAATTATTATTATTTTTTATTTCAATATTAAACTTTTGTCTAGAATATTCCGGATCTGAATATTCATACCACAATTAAGAAGAATTACATTGAAATTATGCCTAGTAGCATTCCGCATCACAAATTCTGTTTTTATCATTTACCTACTCGAGGACGAGCAGGAATTAAGCTTGGGGATGCTTGATACGTCTCCAACGTATCTATAATTTTTGATTACTCCATGCTATATTATCTTCTTTTTTTGACATTATTGGGCTTTATTATTCACTTTTATATTATTTTTGGGACTAACCAATTAACCGGAGGCCCAGCCCAGAATTACTGTTTTTTGCCTATTTCAGAGTTTCACAGAAAAAGAATATCAAATGGAGTCCAAACGGAATGAAACCTTCGGGAACGTGATTTTTGGAACGAACAAGATCCAGGAGACTTGGACCCTACGTAAAGCCACCAACAGGGAAGCCACGAGGTAGGGGGGCGCCCCCCCCCAGGCGCGCCCTCCACCCTCGTGGGCCCCCTGTTGCTCCATCGACGTACTCCTTCCTCCTATATATACCTACGTACGCCCAAACGATCAGATATGGAGCCAAAACCCTAATTCCACCGTCGTAACTTTTTGTATCCATGGGATCCCATCTTGGGGCCTGTTCCGGAGCTCCGCTGGAGGGGGCATCGATCACGAAGGGCTTCTACGTCAACACCGTAGCCCCTCCGATGAAGTGTGAGTAGTCTACCTCAGACCTTCGGGTCCATAGTTATTATCTAGATGGCTTCTTCTCTGTTTTTGGATCTCAATACAATGTTCTCCCCCTCTCTTGTGGAGATCTATTCGATGTAATATTCTTTTACGGTTTGTTTGTTGAGACCGACGAATTGTGGGTTTATGATCAAGTTTATCTATGAACAATATTTGAATCTTCTCTGAATTCTTTTATGTATGATTGGTTATCTTTGCAAGTCTCTTCGAATTATCAGTTTGGTTTGGCCTACTAGATTGATCTTTCTTGCAATGGGAGAAGTGCTTAGCTTTGGGTTCAATCTTGCGGTGTCCTTTCCCAGTGACAGTAGGGGCAGCAAGGCACGTATTGTATTATTGCCATCGAGGATAACAAGATGGGGTTTTTATCATATTGCATGAATTTATCCCTCTACATCATGTAATCTTGCTTAAAGAGTTACTCTGTTCTTATGAACTTAATACTCTAGATGCATGCTGGATAGCGGTCGATGTGTGGTGTAATAGTAGTAGATGCAGGCAGGAGTCGGTCTACTTGTCTCGGACATGATGCCTATATACATGATCATACCTAGATATTCTCATAATTATGCTCAATTCTGTCAATTGCTCAACAGTAATTTGTTCACCCACCGTAAAATAGTTATGCTCTTGAGAGAAGCCACTAGTGAAACCTATGGCCCCCGGGTCTATCTTTCATCATATTAATCTTCCAACACTTAGCTATTTTCATTGCCTTTTATTTTACTTTGCATCTTTATCATTGAGGGAATCCTGGATTAGGGGGTCTCCAGACAGCGGGACTATATCCTTTGGCCGGACTGTTGGACTATGAAGATACGAGATTGAAGACTTCATCTCGTGTCCTGATGGGCTCTACTTGGCGTGGAAGGCAAGCTAGGCAATACAGATATGTATATCTCCTCCTTTGTAACCGACCTTGTGTAACCCTAGCCCCCTCCGGTGTCTATATAAACCGGAGGGTTTTAGTCCGTAGGACAACAGACAATCATACCATAGGCTAGCTTCTAGGATTTAGCCTCTCTGATCTCATGGTAGATCAACTCTTGTACTACTCATATTATCAAGAATAATCAAGCAGGACATAGGGTTTTGGCTCCATCAAGAGGGCCCGAACCTGGGTAAAACATTGTGTCCCCTGCCTCCTGTTACCATCTGCCTTAGACGCACAGTTCGGGACCCCCTACCCGAGATCTGCCAGTTTTGACACCGACATTGGTGCTTTCATTGAGAGTTCCTCTGTGTCGTCGTCGTTAGGCTTGATGGCTCCTTCGATCATCGATAGCGATGCAGTCTAGGGTGAGACTTTTCTCCCCGGACAGATCTTTGTATTCGGCGGCTTCGCACTATGGGCCAACTCGCTTGGCCATCTGGAGTAGATCGAGAGTTACGCCCTTGGCCACCAGGTCAGGTTTGGAAGCTTAAACTACACGGCTGACATCCGCAGAGACTTGATCTTCGACGGATTCGAGCCCCTACCAAGTGCACCGCACGGTCACGATGAGCATGATTTAGCTCTGCCGTCGGACATTGTTCAGGAGATTGCACCGGCAACCGCTTCGACCCTCAATTCGGAGCCAATTGTGCCATCCATGGACGGGTGGATAGACCCCACCACGGAGGCTGTATTCTCAGCGGCGATCGAGCCGAATATCGACCTTACCCTTCACGGGAGCCGTGACGAACTACCGGATTCTTCCCCGGCCACGGTCTCCGAACCGCCTGCGCCCGTGCCTATCAAATCTGACTGGGCGCCGATCATGGAGTTCACCTCCGCGGATATCTGTCAGCACTCGCCCTTCCGCGACATACTAAACTCATTAAGGTCCCTCTCCATGTCAGGAGAGTCCTGGCCGAACTATGTTTGGCAGGATTGGGATGCGGATGACGAAGAAATTTGCCGCCCACCCACCACCCACTTAGTAGCCACTATCGATGATTTGACCGACATGCTTGACTTCGACTCCGAAGACATCGATGGTATGGACGACGATGCAGGTGGCGAACAAGAATCACTGCCCATAGGGCATTGGACGCCCACTTTATCATATGATGTATACATGGTGGACACACCCAAAAAAACGACGACGAGGAACGGAAGGACGCAGTGAAGGGTTGTTCCCTCGAGAAGCAGTCAAAGCGGCGGCGTAAGCGCCGCTCCAAATCCCACCTCGGCAGAAATAGCGATCATATAGACCCAGCGATAGAGCAGGGTGAACCATCGTCCTACCAGGGCAACACGGAGAATCAAACCGAACAACCCGACCCCGTCGAAGATAACAGTCCGGACAACATCACACCGGACAGGCACCCGGAGCAACAGAATACCCATCAAAGGCTGGTTGCCACTGTGAGGAGTCTGAAAAAGCAGAAGCAAAGGCTCAGGGCTGCACAAGACACACCCAAAATCACATGGAGTGAAGTACTCAACACTACAGCGAAGTACGACAGTAATCGCCACACCAAGAGCTACCCGAAGCGAAAGTTTCTACCTGAATTCGATGAGGAGGCCTTAGATCCCCCGCAACCAAAAATTAAAACGGCCATCCGTTTGGATAGACGACCTTGTGGCCAATATAGAGCGGCAAACGACGCCGCACATAAGCCAGTACGCAATCCACGCGAGGGCTTGCATCAAAAGGATGGCGCAACCAGATCCATATACGGGCCATGCAATGCAACACAACAAACATTCGAACACCACGGTACACCCAAATACAAGGGTGACGCACACCCCCTATGTTTCACCGATGAGGTGCTGGACCATGAATTTCCAGAGGGATTCAAACCCGTAAACATAGAGGCGTACGACGGAACAACAGACCCTGGGGTCTGGATTGAGGACTACATCCTCCATATCCATATGGCTCGGGGAGACGATCTCCACACCATCAAGTACTTACCACTCAAGCTCAAAGGGCCAGCTCGGCACTGGCTTAAAAGCCTCCTCGAAAACTCCATTGGAAGTTGGGAAGAGCTAGAAAATGCCTTTCGGGCAAATTTTCAAGGGACCTATGTCCGACCACCGGATGCAGACGATTTAAGTCATATAACTCAACCGCCCGGAGAGTCAGCCCGAAAGCTTTGGAACAGATTCCTCACTAAAAAGAACCAAATAGTCGACTGTCCGAACACCGAAGCCTTAGCAGCTTTCAAGCACAACATTCGAGATGAATGGCTTGCCAGACACCTCGGCCAAGAAAAGCCGAGAACAACGGCAACATTAACAAGCCTCATGACCTGCTTTTGCGCGGGCGAGGACAGCTGGTTAGCCCGATGTAGCACCAACGACCCAAGTACATCCGAAGTCAGGGACGGAAATGGGAAATCACGACGCAGCAAAAACAAGCGCCGGAATAAAGAAGATAGCCCGAAGAGCACGGCCGTAAACGCCGGATTCAGAAGCTCTCGGCCAGGTCAGCAAAAGCTGCCCTCCAAAGGCAACAGAGACGAACTGTCCAGCGTAAACAAGATTCTGGACCAAATATGTCAGATCCATAGTACCCCTGATAAACCTGCAAATCATACCCATAGAGAATGTTGGGTCTTCAAGCAGTCCGGCAAGCTCAACGCCGAACACAAGGGGCAGGACACACCAAGCGAAGACGAGGACGAGCCTCGCAAGCAAAGCACTTGGGAATAGAAGAAATTCCCACCAGAAGTCAAAACAGTCAACGTGTTACATGTGATAAAGGGGAGAAACAAAGTGGCACCCCTAGAGAAACATGCCCCAGGCTTATCACCGTGGAGTTCTGCCACTGGTCATCCCAACCGATCACCTTCGACCATCGGGATTACTTGGCAAGTATCCGGCGTGCAGGATGGGTTGCCTTGGTATTAGATCCAATAATTGACGGATACCACTTCACACGAGTCCTGATGGACGGCGGCAGCAGTTTAAACCTGATATATCAGGACACAGTCTGCAAAATGGGGATAGACCCAACAAAAATTAGCCGCAGCAATACTACCTTTAAAGGAGTAACGCCAGGCCCAGAGGCCCATTGCACGGGCTCCCAGCTACTAGAGGTTATATTCGTCTTCCCCGATAACTTTCACAGTGAAAATTTAACCTTCCACATCGCTCTGTTCCAAAGTGGCTATCAAGCACTACTCGGACGTGAAGCTTTCGCTCGCTTTAATGCAATACCGCATTACGCTTTCCTCATGCTTAAGATGCACGGTCCACGTGGCATCATTACAGTAAATGGAAATATTGAGCGCTCCTTGCGCGCGGAAGACCGTGTGGCTGCCTTGGCAGCCGCACACTAAACGGCCTCACCAACTAAAGCGTCTGACAGGTCGTTAAGACCACGGACACGGTTGGACGAGTCTGATACAGGGGGCTCAACGCGCACGCACAAGTGGCAATCAGGCTCAACTTTACTCATTTTGAACTATATATTGTTTATTTAGTATAACTTACCTTTTGCACGGCAACTCGTTAATTAAGTTCCTCTCTTTTTCAGATGACCATCATACTACACCCGTCCAAAATACGGCACAACGAAGACACAGGCGCAGACGTGCAGCGGGGACCCGTTCCAAGGATTCTTTTTAGATTAAGACCCTGCGTAAACCTTTTTTACTGTCTCTTGTTGATACACATCCCTCGGATTCTCAGTACAATTGAGAAGGATGTTGACGTATTGGCATGTGGCCATGTCAGAATATTGCATGTACCTGGACACCGGGTGCTTATTACAAAGGGCACTGTTTAGGCCCGGTTTACATCATAAAGACCGAATACCTTAGGGAGTGTCCGGCGTCGCGAGTTTGGCCTTATATGCATCAGCTCCGAATCATGTCTTTGGTCAAATGTTGGGTTTTCCCGGCTCCTGTGTTTTGCTGCCTTACGTTCCGCTCTATCGGCTAAGGCGGCACCAGGAGAACTACTGTGATTGTGCCCTGGTTCATCCGGATGAGCACCTCAGTAGAGAAAGCCGAAAACTGACTGTCATGATATAGCGTGAGACTGGTCAACCACTCGATGACCTAGCGGAATCTTCGGGATTCCTCCGCTTTAATGAAGGGCCGTTTCCCGGCCAGGCATGTACGCACCCCGAATTCGGATGAGTGCGGAGCCACCAGGGGCTATATAGTAGCCCCATTGTCAAACTCCTCTTGCTAAGTGAAAGTGTTAAAGCATTATAGTCCAGTTGCCTAATTCGCTGCGCTATCACCTCCTTAATGGACCAAGATGTTGGATCAAGTGTGAACATGCATCTTCTGCAAACACCCGCGCATTCTATGTGTGGGGGCTGAAGCCGACGACTGCAATCTTTCAGGTTATATACATATATACATAAACGGCCGCATAGGAGGCATCATAGCACTTTTGGGCAAAAGTATAAATACAGCCTTGATAAATTCAATAAAACATTGTTTTTACACTGGGAATACATGTCACTCAAACATAATATTCTTCGAGCACTGAGCCTCTATCGAACGAGCGCCTTCAAGAACTTATTCAAAGTAGTGCTCGGCAGCCACTCGGCCTATGGCCGAACCCTGTGCTGCAATAGTGGTGGCATCCATCTCCGCCCAGTATGTTTTGACACGGGCAAGGGCCATCCGCGAGCCTTCTATGCACGCTGACCTCTTCACAGCATCGATGCGTGGCACAGCGCCAAGGAATTGTTGCACTAAGCTAAAGTAACTATTCGGCCTTGGCCCTCCTGGACACAAATGATCCACAACGGACCTCATGGCCAGTCCAGATAATCTATGGAGCTCGGCCCAACCGGTCAATCGCTCATTCAGCAGCAGCGGACGGACTGGAGCGCGAAACTGTGACCAGAACAGCTTCTCCAGTTCGGGACCTTTTTGATCCTTGAAGTACTCGGCGACATCAGCAGCGCTGGCAGCCAAATCCATGTACGCGTCCGCAGAACTCCATAGCTGGTCCAGAGGAGCATACTTCGGACTCCGAACTTAGTCCACAACAAGAAAGGCTTCCCAGACACGATATTTGCAGCCTGATTCAGCTCCTCCTTCGTCGCTCTAATTTTGGAGCGGGCTTCCTTGGCAGCCACCCGGGCCTTCTCCAGGTCCGTCGCTTTCGCCTGGTTTTCCTCTTCAAGAAGCCAGTAATGGTCAGCAGCATCTTTTAACTCCACGGTCATCTTGGCAATTTTTTCTTTGCTCTCGCAATGTGCGGCCTGTTCGGCCCTTAACTCTTCGGCCGCCTCTAAAGCGGCTGCATTGCTACTCCTGGCTTGCTCCCTGGCTCGGACAAGCTCCGCCCGAAGGGTCTCCATGGTGGCCGCTCCATCTGCAGTCACAAACATATTAAAGATGCTGGCATCAGGACGCTCTTATTATGTGACAATCGCTAGAAAAATCACTGACCCTACGCCTCGTCAAGTCGCTCGTTGACAAGCACGATGTCGGCATCTGCCGCATCGAGCTGCCGCTTTAGTTCGGCATACCCATCAGTCTGGGTAGCCACCAGAGCCTCCACCACCTGCACATAAAGGCAATATGGTTATTACCTGGGACTATGATCCTCTGTTTGCCGCTGTATTCGACGACAACCAGAGTCTCAGGGGCTACTATCTACACATGGCACATCTAAAAATGTGCGGTACTTTCAAAAATGTACATCATTTCACGTACCTCAAAACCCGTCAGTAGACTCATAAAGGCTTCATGCAGCCCGCTTTCAGCGGACGAAATCCTTCCAATCACCGTACCCATCTATGTGCGGTGCTCTTCTGAGATAGCCGCTTTCTCCAGCAGATCCCTCTGTACATCCGACCGCACACCAGACGGTGCCAGACTCTTTTGATTGCTCTCTTCGAGAGCCGGATACTAAGGACTTCGGGTGGCCATAGGATTACGTTCTGGCCTTGCCGGATCAGGAGAAGCCCTCCGCGACGACACCTCAGGGTCACCCGCTTCGTAAGGCGGTGTGGCAGGGGGAGGCATTTCGCTCTCCATCATCTCCGGAAGAAGATCCCCCGAAGACGAGCTCAGCTGAGAAGGGCTAAGATCCGAACTGCAAATGCTTCGATTATTTTCCTCAGAAATAGAGCAAGATATTTTCGTTATTGAATACCCTTTTACTTATAGCTCAGTAGAGGGCTGATCCCCGCATGGACATTGTGCGGCAAGAATACCCTCCAAGGCAGGTCCCTCTGGTCGAGATTTCTTCTCCCGTTTGGAAACCTTAGTTTCTGAATCTTCAGAGGTAGACCTCTTCCTTCCCCGGGGAGAGAGAATGTCATATTCTTCCCCTTGGTTATCCTCCCTCGCAGAGGTGCTCATTCCCTCGGTTGGAATAGGTAGCGAGGGAGGCCCGCTTTCGCCCTCTTTATTCCCCCTTAATCTTCCTTTGAGGGCACCAGGCAAGGTTCTGGCTCGAGCATCTTTTCCAGCACCGGATTGTCCAAGCCTTCAGGAAGGGGGGCCGAACACCGGATCATCTTCGCCTTTGTTATCCAGTCCTAGTCAAAGAGCGATTCTTCAGAATGATGTCATGATAAACAAAAGCACAGTGTGTTCGGCCATGGGATTACTTACTTGGGCAGTGGTGCGGTTGCTACTCAGGCCCACGTCCTCGGTAGTGTCCGGACACTCTATTTGGGGTCCGAAGAACGACTTGTACATCTCCTTGTGTGTCATGCCGAGGAAATTCTGAATAGTGCATGGTCCTTCCGGGTTGAATTTCCACATGCGGAGGGCCGGCGTTTGCAAGGCTGGACTCGACGGACCAGCATAACTTGCATTACCATAACCAGACTGAAATCTCCCTCGAAGAGATCTCGGATACGGCTCTGTAGTATTGGCACGTCCTTGGCTGGACCCCAGCTCAGCCCCTGCTGATCCATGACATCAGTTGTGGTGGAGGGCCCGAGCGAAAGGTGGGGGCAGCTACCCACTTGGCACTTCGAGGAGCTGTGACATAAAACCACTCCCGTTGCCACAATCCGGACACCTCTAGAAAGGAACCCTTTGGCCATGGAGCGTCAGCAATCTTGCTTACTAAAGCACCTCCACACGCTACGTACTTCCCTCGACCATCTTCGGCTTCACGTCGAAGGTCTTGAGCCACAGGCCGAAGTGAGGGGTAATGCGGCGGAAGGCCTCACACACGACAATAAATGACGAGATGTGAAGAAGGGAATCTGGGGCTAGATCGTGAAAATCCAACCCGTAATAGAACATGAGACCCCTAACAAAGGGATCCAGAGCGAGGCCAAGTCCTCGGAGGAAGTGGGTGACAAACACAATGCTCTCATTGGGTTCGGGAGTAGGGACGACCTGCCCTCAGGAGGGCAGCCTGTGCGAAATTTCGGCGGTCAGATATCTGGCGTCCCTCAACTTCTTGATGTCCTCCTCCGTGACGGAGGAAGGCACCCACCGGCCTTGAAGGCTGGATCCGGACATGATTGAAGGTCTGAAGCACCTGACCTTGGCTTTGGGTGTTAGAACTCGAGGTAGGGAAGGATTTGATTGTGCACGGGAGGGAAAAAAGTAAAAGCCTTGTCCCTTTATAAAGAGGGTGAATATCAAGCGTCCTCCTCGTGGCCGTTTGGGACCTGCCTAAAATCTAGGAGTCCTAGGTGCGGTTGGGTTACCCACGCCCGTATTGATGAGAATCCCGTAATAAGGGGGACACGATCTCTGATTTGACAAGACGTGTCAAGAAACCGCCTCGCATTATGTGCGGGGCTGGTTAAAGAAAAACGGTTCAAATAATTACCGGGCCATGGCATGATGTCATGCTGCCAAAACGTGTCAGCAGATTAGATTTGTGGAACTATTATTCTCTCTATGGTGGTATGTGGAACTTATTTTGCAGGGTCGGATACTATCCTTGTATTCAAACTCTTCCGTGGTGTATTCGGAGGAGGAACCCGCCTTGCAATGCCGAAGACAATACTGCGCCTCGGACTCATCGTCTTTGAAGCCTGGTTCAGGGGCTACTGAGCGAGTCCTGGATTAGGGGGTCTCCAGACAGCCGGACTATATCCTTTGGCCGGACTGTTGGACTATGAAGATACGAGATTGAAGACTTCGTCCCATGTCCGGATGGGACTCTACTTGGTGTGGAAGGCAAGCTAGGCAATACGGATATGTATATATCCTCCTTTGTAACCGACCTTGTGTAACCCTAGCCCCCTCCGGTGTCTATATAAACCAGAGGGTTTTAGTCCGTAGGACAACAGACAATCATACCATAGGCTAGCTTCTAGGGTTTAGCCTCTCTGATCTCATGGTAGATCAACTCTTGTACTACTCATATTATCAAGAATAATCAAGCAGGACGTAGGGTTTTACCTCCATCAAGAGGGCCCAAACCTGGGTAAAACATCATGTCCCCTGCCTCCTGTTACCATCCGCCTTAGACGCACAGTTCGGGACCCCCTACCCGAGATCCGCCGGTTTTGACACCGACAATCATAAAAATACCAAAAATGTTATCTTATCATATCTATCAGATCTCACTCTCGTAAGTGACCGTGTAGGGATTGACAACCCCTTATCGCGTTGGTTGTGAGGATTTTTTTGATTTGTGTAGGTGCGAGGGACTCGCGCGTAGCCTCCTACTGGATTGATACCTTGGTTCTCAAAAACTGAGGGAAATACTTACGCTACTATGCTGCATCACCCTTTCCTCTTCAAGGGAAAACCAACGCAGTGCTCAACAGGTAGCACCGTCGGTGAGGGAGGGAATCTAGTACCGGCGCATCTGTTCGCTTTCACCCAGCGGTGGCACAGGAGGGCCTCTGACCCCTTCTTCCTCCGGTCGCCCACCGAACCACACCCCAATAACCTTAAGGTATAATTTACTTATTCCACATGCATTGCTCTAGCTGCATGTGGGCTTTTTCCGCTTCTGCACTCGAATCTTGGTGTTGGATCAAACAGGAAAGTAGTGGGGAAAGTTGTATAGCATGAATCTAGGATGTGGTTCAAAGAGGAAAGGAATGGGGGGAAGTAGTGGGGAAAGTTGTATCACATGAATCTAGGACGTCGTTCAAAAAGGAAAGGAAGGGGGGAAACTAGTGGGGAAAGTTGTATAGCATGAATCTAGGATGTGGTTCAAATAGGAAAGGAAGGGGGAAAGTAGTGGGGAAAGTTGTATAGAATGAATCTAGGACGTGGTTCAAAGAGGAAAGGAAGGGGACAATACTAATACAGACTATCTATCTAGCACCTATGTTGGTCGAAAAGGCAAAACAATGACAAACGCAGTACGCACATCTGTAACGAACTGATCTTTTTGTTTTGGGGGACAAGGCTGTAGAGTTTCAACAGGACTAGATTTGCTGCGCTCACATAGGGAAAGGTGTATAAAGATAACAAAACTGGGACCAACACAAATATGCTCCTTGGTTGTTTGTTCTTTGTTGCAACAGACCGTGCATCACCCCTTCATACATCGGTAGATGTAGATGGTGATGGTGAGTCCATTGTCCCGTGCAACTCTTTAGCTGTTGTTAATCTAAGGCCCTGTTTGGTTAGAAAGTCCTAGAACTTTTTTAGTCCCAACTAAAAAGTCCCTAGTCCTACCTGCTTGGTTCCAAGGACTATACATGGACTAGAGGTTAACTAATAGAGATAAGGTGCGATGCGGGGCAGGGGCAACTATTGGAAAAAGTCCCCAAAAGACTCTCCCTCGGGGTCTTCTTTCTTTAGTCCCAAATGCCCACTTTTAGTCCCTAAAAGTCCCTCCTGTTTGGTTTAGATGGGACGGAAAGGGACTTTTTTTAGTCCCTACAACAAAAAGTCCCTATAAACAAACACCCTCTAATAATGCCGCTGGAAAATTGATGCAATGCCACAGTTAGAAGCAAATTACATGTTTAACGAATTTTATTGTTAATATAATCTCTCTGTTAATATGAATCAATGCCACCATTTGAGAAATGCTACTGTCTTGCTTTATTCCCCAATTAGATAAGTTAGATGCTTCTTTTTGTTGGCTTCTGTGTCATCCACCGTTATTGACCACTTGTTGTTTCCTTTGCACCTCTGTGTAAACAGGGTTATCTACTTCACCTCGTTCTATTGTGACCTTTTGTTGTGATGCACAAAACACTTTTGTTTTAAGAGTGTTTTGTGCAGTTCAACCAAAATGTCACACCGACAATGTTGCTTGATTGCTTGATCTTAGTGGAACTGCACAAGAGGAGATCTTACTTCCTATCCGTGTTGGCAAATTTGGTTCAAATCTTCTTCTTGTGAGTTGTTTGAATTCCACGTCATGAGAGGTCAGTACTAGCCTTCTTTCACATGATTGCGCAGTGTGCTTTCATATGTTGTGCAACTTGTACGGTAATGTTGCTTGATTTTAGTGAACTGCACAAATGGAGACAAGACTTCCAATCTGTATGTGCACCATAATATCCCATTAAGGTAAGATAAGGATACTGCACAACTTTTGGCCTGTATTTGGCCACTTTCATCAGAAAATTAATGTCGTTGTTTAGTGCTATACTTGTGCTCCCTAATTGACATGCCAGATCTTACATTGAAGGCGAAGCTTGTCTGTTATTAAACCAAGTGATGAAGGGGAAGAACAAGCGGAAGAAAAACAAAAATCAACTCTCGGTGCTATAATGAAGCACTGGAACTGTGATGACACAAGTAATGATATAGTTTTGCATCTTAATTTATTGCTATGACTAGAACGAGCAATTGTTTTGCCACTGATTTCATGCCACTCTTTATGTAATATGTAATTATCTCTACTTGTGCAAACAGGGATCTTCTTTGAAGATACCATATATTTTAGTAGAACTGCACAAGAAGATGTTGGAAACATTAAACTAATTGAGGAGTATATAGTAAGCATGGCAACCACAGTAGATAACAACAGATGGTTCCGGAGAAGTGCTTGGTCTGTATGCTCTACACAATAAGCCTCGTGACAAAGGTTGTTAGTCCCCACGGATTTGATCCATATGATCGAGATTTGTCATCTCTATTGGTGTTGTGCTACTGTTTAGATACTGTCATGAGAAAGTGGTATTGTCCTTGAGAAGTGCTTCATCTGTGCTGTTTTAAATATTGCCTTTCCTTTTTTTGAGCAAACAGGGATGCTAGCATTTAGTTTTCCTCTTATCTTTTCACAATAGGATCATCCTCCTCTGAAAAAGAATATGGAGTACGTGAAGTGACTAGTTGCGATTATGCCAGGATGAAGAAGCCCTGTCTATCTTCTCATCAGAAGGAGAAGTTGAAGGATGGTTACATTACTCCCCACAAGACCAAACTAACTTCAGCTCGGAAGGACTGACAGATCTCCATCTATTTTGCTGTGATGCGCAAGTACAATGTTGTTCTAGGATTCTTTCCGGTGAGTTCAATTTTTTTTAAAGTGTGCTCTACATGGACCATGTAGGTGCCTGTTTAAACTGTCAATTCATAGTACAATTTGGTTTGGTTTATACTAATCACTTATTTTGTATTTGTGCAAACAGGGGTGTTCAGCTTGATTTCAATGGGAACTGCATAAAATGTTCATGAATACATCGAACCATTCATTTCCACCACAAGAAAGGAGGTGCCGATATGTTCAAGGCGTTGCAACATATAAATGCAAAATGATACAAGCTACGCGCAAATTTGGTTGATTTTGGTGGAACTTCACAAAAAGAACAGCTAGTTTATTTAGCACGAGGTGCCATGTCAATGTCCGAACTGATGGCAAACCCTGCCCATTCCACAATCGTAGGCATTTGATATTTTGGAATGGGAAAACCTTGTCAAAGTTTGCTCATTGATGTACACAAAACAACACACATTTGACATTCTGGAATGGGACAACCTTGTTAAATATTGCTCACTGATGTTAGCAAGAAGACATGTGTTTGATATTTTCGAATGGGACGCCCTTTGCTGTCAGTAGCATCGATCGATTTTTCTTTATTTTTTAGTTGTGAACTAACTATTGGCTCTGACATGTGAATCGCTGAGATGCATAATCATCGATTGTTTTGAATGTTCTCTATGAATTGACATGCCCGTGTGTTTGATTGCAATGTACAGGAATGCTAAAAAGCAGCTCAAACTCTTTGTACTCCCTCTGTTCCTTTTTACTTCGCACATTAGATTTCTTTCAAGTCAGTTGATTTTACATTGTGAATGTTCATACTTTTTTCTAAAAGATTGGTCAAAGTAGAGATACTTTGACTGTAGACAAAACTTGTATACAGACTAAAAAGGACCGAATGGAGTACATGTAAAACTACTGCAAATGAGGTGATCACCCTGGGAATAATCCTAGTACGTCTTGTTTTGCATGTTCATCCAATGCCATTGATACAAGAATTTGAACTAATCGAACTAAATTCATTCATACATGGTTGGATTTCGTATAAACATGCCAGATTTCATTACATTTCATACATTCTTAAACTAAAAAGGGGTGCGCTGGAGGTATAATTAATTAACGGAATCTACCCACCTGTGTTTGGCTGAGCCGAACAGAAGCTTATTCTCCAGTGGACTGAGCTTCAGTGACTTAACTGCAGGTGCAGTTGCGTAACTGACGTGTGGCCCAGATGCATGTTGGGCCCACGTGTCAGTGACCCAACTGCACTAGTAGTTAAATAACTGAAGCAGCGTCCTTCTCCAACATAGCTCTCTGACTCCATGTTGCCGCCAAGAAGCTAATCGGCCGTCAATGGTCAACCCGCCTAGCTTGGCTTCAATCGGAGGGTAGCAACGGTGGCCTTACTTGGACCCAAGTGGCGGCAACCTACCGTGTTCTACTCTTC
This sequence comes from Triticum urartu, assembly GCF_003073215.2. NCBI lineage: Eukaryota > Viridiplantae > Streptophyta > Magnoliopsida > Poales > Poaceae > Triticum > Triticum urartu. The sequence continues at coordinate 393,565,967 of NC_053025.1, forward strand.
CTCGTTTTCTGTGTGGCGCAACCTCGTTGTCAGCGGGGCGGGGCCTCGACGGAGCCGGCGATGTCCTCTGTCTCATTGCCAGCGAGCCGGCGCCTCGGTGGAGCGGGGGAAATCCTCCCCCTCGTTGTTGGCAAGGTGGGGCCTCAGCTGAGCCAGCGATTTCCTCTATGTCGTTGTTGGTGGGGCGGGGCCTCGGCGGAGTAGGGCCTCGCTGAAGCCGGCGAGGTCCTCTGCCTCGGTGCCGGCGGGGCGGGGCCTCGGCGGAGCCGACGGTGTCCTCTACATCGTTGTTGGCGCCACGGGGCCTCGACGGAGTAGGGCCTCGTCGATGCCAGCGGAGTGGGGACTCGTCAGAGCCGGCATTGTCCTCTACCTCGCCCTCGGTCTTGCCAAACAGCGCCTCGCCCACTTCATCACCCTCTTTGTATGCGGCCGCAGCCTCCGCCACCCCGCATGCAGTACCGCCAGCGCTCGAGGCGGCCCTTGTGGGCGGAGCGGTACGAGTCGAGCAGCGCCTCCTGCTCTGCCCGCTCTGCGGCGATCTGCTCCTCCGCCTGCAGGTGCTCCTGGAGGAGATGGTGGTTGTAGGCAGCGTCGGCTTGTGCCTCCTGGAACTGCTCCTCATGCTTCTGCCTCACCGTGTCCATCTATTGGGCACGGGCCTCGCCAATGGTCATGGTGCAATGTACTGGCAAGGATGGCGCGGAGGAGGGGGTTGGCACCGGATCGTCGACTACCATGCTATCCATTGGGACGTCATCGTCCTCCGGCTGCCTGCTGGCCAACCAGTCGGCAGCAATGGCCACCATCTCCTTGTGGTCCGTAGTCCGCCCGTCCCGAAGAGCGCTGGAGCGCGAGGAAGCCATGGCGGGAAGTACTGGTGTGGACAGGAGAAAGTGAACGGAGGCGGATGACTGCGGCTATGGCTGGCGCAACAGTTTATATAGTAATGGTGGGGGTAGAGGGACGGACATGTGGTGCTGTAGTAGCTGCCTCGGCAACCGTGTATCATTAATGTGGGTGGCAGATGGACGGATGGACGGCACTTGTGTTATTTGAAGGCGGAGCAATCGCCTACACCAGGAAGCGGGGGGAAAGCGCACGCGGGCGAGGGAGGCGGTCTGGGTAGGCCACGGCAGTCAGACTCGTGCTTGGCAGCGGGTCGGGCCAACAGCCGGACACGCTGGCTTGCCAGCGAGCTCGCCGAGCTGAGCATTGACAATCGGACGATGGACGTAGCTTCCGACCAGGAGCCGGCGTCACTACCAAGCCGGTTCATGCCGTGTTCACCATAGAGCAGGCGCGGATGCACTTCGACGCCCTAATGGCAGAAGATCTACCAGCGCAGGAGGACCTGTGCTGCAAGCTCCGTCTCCTCAACGAGCACCGGTGAACAAGCGAATGACAATGCCATCGCGGACATGTGGCCCTATGATCCTGGCTTCCCGAATGAGTAGCGGGCGCTGTATAAGACCATCCGTAGGGCCTGTGAGGCCCTCTTCGTCGTCCTTTGACTTGTTGCGCTCGCCGTGGAGCCGACATCTCGCGTTGTCAACATGGTCAACGGACATGAGGAATTAGGAGATGACTTTACTTGGAGGGGATGATAGTCGGGACCCACCAGGGCCATAGCCACACGTATGCAAGTGCCTCCTTATTATATACAACTATAATATTTTTTTGCTTCCTCCTGGTTTCCTGACATCACGGTCCCACACCATTGTCAACCTATGTAGTCAATAAACGAGATAATTGCACACAAGGAGCGGCCGACAGCTGGGACCAAGCAGCTCGAGTAGTATTTGTGTTCTTGAGGTGTGAGCACTGCAGAGTTTTTCTTGAGCGATGTTTTCGTTGTTGTTCAGAGGAGATCAAGGTATTAACTGGGAGGGCTATGGCCCATCTAGCCCAGGCCAGATATCCAGCCCAGATATTATTTTTTTTCAAGCTAAAAATGGCTAGCCCAACTATACTTTTTTTTGAGGAATACCCACGCAAGGTCAACTTGTTATTCTCTGCCCCGTTGGGCTGCAAATCTTTCCAAGGAGGGATGCATTAGGCTTAACAAGGAAATGAGCTTTAAGAAATAATAAATGGGATGACATTATAAAAACTGGGCAGTAACTATAAAAAAATGCACCAAACATGTAATTAGTTTATATTTTTTTGGATTTTGAAAATTTTAATTTCATGAATTGTTAGACGCACAATGTTTTGTTGGAATTTTTATGTAATACAAATTTATATTGAAATTGTATTTAATCTGACTAGAAATTTCGGGAGAAAAATATTTCGGATCCCATCAAAATGTGGGAAATTTTATTGAATTCTGTTTTGAACTGTTGGTTGAAATTATTAATCATTGTCCTGGCTAGAAAATGGGCTGTATTTTTAACAAACTATAAATGGGCTGTAGTAAATTCCATTAGAATTCAAAAATGGGCAGTACATTCTTGCAAATCGCAAATGGGCTATAAGTTCTCTTCCACACACTAGTGTGCCTACTAAGTTGACACGTCCCCTTAAAAAAGTAAGTTGACGCATATGCAAGGCTTTGTCAACTTATAGTCAACGCACGGTTCTAGCAGCAGTTGCCGTTGGATGTCCATCCAACGGATGTCGTGCTTCTTCTTCAATCTCAGATATTCTAGCTTCAGCCGCCCAAAAAATGATTCCTTCCCCTGACATCTGGAGCGCACCGTTTCGGAGGCTGACCTGTGGGCCTACTAAGTTGACGCGTACCATGGGCTTTGTCAACTTAGTCAATATAAACGATTCTAGCTGCAGAGACTGTACGGTGTCCATCCAATGACCGTAGTGCTTCTTCAACCTCTGGTCTTCTTGCTCCAGCCTCCCAAACCAGTGCCAGTGGGACTGCTTGCTCTCGCCTCCCGTGGCCGGCTGTGCTGCCGCACATGCCGCACCACCCAACCCTACTCCATTGCTGGCTAGGCCATTCCTCTACTCACACACACCTCCTGTTATTTTCCGGTGACGGCAACCGGACCAGTAAACCCTTGTACTCCCCACGTCATGGGCAACCATTGCCGAGTCTTCCCCGGCTCTGTGTCGTTCCCTTCCTGGTGCTCTTGGGGTGTCGTGGTCAACGAATGACATCCATCGGACGTGGACTATACGTGGAGAGGCTGATAACTGGGTCCACGGCCGCACACAAGGAAATGCCTCCTTATTACGCACAAAATAATGATTCCTCCACCTGACAGCAGGGACCCGCCGGACGGGCCACCATATTTTATGGAAAAAATGTTTCCCCTTGACTGTTGGGACCCACCAGCTACATCTTCGCACGCAAGGAAGTGCGTCCATATTACGGGCAAAAAATAATGATTCGCCCCCTGACTGCTAGGACCCACCAGCTACATCGTCGCATGCAAGGAAGTGCCTGATAGTCGGGACCCACCTGATCGAAGCGTACGTAGCGTTGTCATTCTGGTCGCGAACGTGTGCGTACATACGATAGGTCTGTCTGCAGGATGCAGCGATGAACCGTGGCCGTGTAAGGAAGGGCACGTGTCGTAGTAGAGGCGTGCACGTAGCATGTACACGTACGTACAGCGGCCAGGGTGCAAGAAAGTAAATACGACCACATACATACAGGAAGGGTCTCAAATGCCTACTCGCGCATACGTACGGCCAGGGCTCCTGTACATGGCTGGGGCGGAACGGAGAAACTGCGTCGTCATTGTGTTCATGGGGATGCAATGGAATGCGTCGTGTTCATCGGGAGGCAATGGAACGCGTGCTATTCATCGGGAGCCAACTGGCTTGGATGGAACAGCCGATGGAAACGAGGCCTGGTGTACCGCAGAATGGAGGAAACGGCCTTGTGTTTGACCGGCCATGGTCGAAACGGGATCCTGGTCATCGGGAGGGGTCTGGCATACCGCAAAACGGAGGAAACGGACCTCCTACGGTGGAAACATGGTCCTGTTGATCAGGAGTGGTGTGGCGTACCGCAAAACGGAGGAAACGGACTTGTGTTGGAGCGCTACGATCGAAACGGGGGTCCTGTTCATCGGGAGGTGTGTGGCGTACCACAAAACAGGACTCCACGGGATTCTGTTCATCTCCACCGTCGACTGCCTCCACGGGCTACTGTTCATCCACCGTCGACTGCCTCCACGGGCTCCTGTTCATCCATTGTCAACCTCCTCCGGCCTCAACCTGCACTGTTCATCCACTGGCTCCTGTTCATCCAAGATCCATCGCGCGCTCCTCCACCGGCTACTGTTCAACCAGCCCTCTCCACGGGGTCCTGTTCAACACCCCTCAATGGGCTACTGTTCATCTAGCCCTCCACCAGCTACTGTTCAACCAGCCCTTCACGGGGTCCTGTTCATCCAGCCCTCCACGGGGTCCTATTCATCCAGCCCTCCACGGGGTCCTATTCATCCACTGGCTCAATCGATCGGGGTCCTGTTCATCCACCGGCTCAATCGATCGGGGTCCTGTTCATCTAGTGGCAACGGCCTCTACTACCACAGGGTCATGTTCATCCAACCCTTGATCGGGAACTGTTCATCCAACCCCCCCAACAACGCTCACTGTTCATCTAGAGGCAGCATTGATCGGCTTCAGTTAGCAGCAGTAGCGAAGGAATCACTTGGGTTCAGTTAACAGCAAGGGATCGATCGATCGCTCGGGTTTAGTAACGCGTGGCCTGCAGTGCAATTTCTCGGGTTCAGTTAGAGCCCAACGCCTCGCTCGGGTTCAGTTAGAGTGCAATGCCTCACACACATGCGCGTACGTACGAGAGAAACGCGCATCGCTCGGCCCCCGACCACCCACCGTAACCGGGAACTCCCCCGATATTTTCCTCGCCCTCGCTTCTATCACGGTTTTTTCCGTCATGGACGGCCCAAAGAATGTCATGCAACTGCGTTTCCAGCCCGCCCAGGACGAAAAGCCCATTTTCTGTCATGATTTTTTGCCATAGAAGTAGGACCCCATCACATCTATGATGATACCGGGTTTTGTCACAATTATCGTCATAGAAGTGTCATAAGCATGACAAAAAGAATTCGTTCGGCCCAAAATGTCACGGATGAGTCTTTTTTTTGTAGTGATTTCTCGATGAGTCACTACCAGCTGTCAGGCTACACCTACGTCTGTAGTTCCTTCTGGGCTGATGTAGTCTTGCTTATTAGTATTAGATGCATTCCCCGCGAGCCTGCGTGCCGCCTTCTATGTTGCTAGTCCATGTACTGAACTCTATGTGTGACCCCTTTTGTAAGATATGCCTGTCGGCGTTCTGGGAACGGGGGTCCCCAGACTTGCCTGCCTGCGGTGTGGCTCAAAGGGGGCCCAGCACGACCCAGCTTCATCGACGCAGACCCAAGACCCTCGCGAGGGGCCAAGCCTCGCGGGGCGGATGACACGGAGCTTCCTCAGGCACGGCCACATCAGGCTGGCTCGCGAGGAAGCGGAGAGATCAAGGCGGGGTACCTCACGAGGTGCCCGTGACGCAAGCCATGACGACCAAGGGCGCCAGGCGGGCGCCAGCCCGCGCAGTGTCATCCTTTCCTCTTTGGTGCAAAGGGAGCAAGCATAGGCGAGAGCATCAAGCAAAGGCACCTGTTTCGGTGCAACGAGACCAAGACCAGTCCAACGGCCGGGAGGAAGTCATTGTGGAGCCCAAGCCAGCGTCACCACCAAAGTCTTTGGCAGGCGAGGACTAACTTTAGTCAGGATAAGTGTACCAGATGTTCCCCTTCAAAATGGCCAATTGTTGGCGCCCTTCCCGCTCAATATTTGGGAAGAGGCCCAGGGCCTTTGCCTATAAATAGGACTAGCCACCCCCAGGGTAGGGAGGATCCAGAATCGGCCAACCCAGAAACTAGCTAGGGTCGCAATTGAGAAGAGAGAGAGGGAAGGGTGACTGAACTCCCCCTAGCAGTTCATCCCCACAGCCAAGAACGGACTCTCGCGAGGCTGTTCTTCCTTGTATTGCTCATCATCATCAGCCCAAGAGGCAATCCACCACACCACACACTAGAGTAGGGTATTACACCACAACGGTGGCCCGAACCAGTATAAACCCTGTGTCTCTTGTGCTGTTCTTCCCATAGCTTAGATCTCAGCGAGGCGGAGGGGTGCAGGTAGGTAGAAGGCGAAATCTCCGCGCGCACCCCAGTGTTCGAACCTCAAGGGTCTGCCGGAACCCGAAATCCGATATTTGGCGCGCCAGGTAGGGGTGCGCCGGAATTCGTCTTCCACCACCCCGTTCTCCTTCGACCATCGCGTCCATGTCTGACGCTCGTCGGGCCCGCCACGAGCGCCGGGCCGCTCTCGCTTCCCGCGTCGCCCAGACGGCTCTTGTCGGCGGGCGTCCTCGCCGTTCCCCGTCACCTGCCATCAACACCGCCACCGGCCCGGCGGGGGACGAGCAGCAAGCGTCGTCTCAGCATCCGTCTGTGCGGCAAGACGGCCGCACCGCTACTCCCTCGCTCACCCCAGCTGGTTGTTCGTCCCGCGCGCTCCACGCACCCATGGAGGCTCGAGCTGCGCTCATCGCGGCAAACGAGCTCCTGCGCTACCGTACCGTCGACGACGTCTACGAAGAATGGCTCGACCGCGTCGCCGAGCTCGTCCACGCCGCAGGGGGCTCTCCTACGCCGTCCGTTCCGCTGCACTGCACCCCGCCCCGCGCGGGCGACGAAGCACCGGTGGTGCCCCGGCCGTCTCCTCCTCAAGAAGGCGCCATGGCTCCAAGGCGCGTGGCCCCTGGGCGGAACCCGCTCCTTCAGGTGCCAGCACGGCAAGAGCAGAGCTGCCAAGAAGTCCCTCGCCCGCAAGAAGCTGCCCGGGCGCTCCCTGCTCAAGCATGTCGCGACCATGCTCCTGCTCCCGCGCGTCAAGACCCCGCGCTGCAGCGCGTGGGGGCATGCAAGACCAAGCTCTTCGTCACCCAAGGCCTCCCATGGCCACAGCAGGCTGTCATGCATTCACCGCCGAGCTACGCAGCGTCGCGTGGCCCGGCAAGTTCAAGCCAGACCTGCCTCCTCGTTACGATGGCACGGCCGACCCTGCGGAGTTCCTCCAGCTCTATGAGCTGGGCATCGAAGCTGCCAACGGAGACGAGAAGGTCATGGCAAACTGGTTTCCCATGGCGCTCAAGGATGGGGCCCGCACCTGGCTCCTGAAATTGGCTCCAGGCACGATCTCCTCCTGGGACGAGATGCGCACCCGCTTCATCGCCAACTTCCAAGGTACTCGCGACCGGCCACCCGCCGTGAGCGACATGCGCCACATCAAGCAACAACCTGGAGAGACCCTGCAGAAGTACATCCAGCGCTTCAACAATGCACGCCTCAAGATTCCCAAGGTGACCGAGGAGGCCATCATCTCAGCCTTCTCCGACGGCGTGCGCGATGTCAAGATGAAGGAGGAGCTGGCGATGCATGAAGACCTGTGCACTTCCTTGGAGTTGTTCCACTTGGCAACCAAGTGCGCCAGGGCTAAGGAAGGACGTCTCTCCCTCCTCGAGCTGCCTGCCGCAGACCCAGAAGAGAAGAAGCCCAAGGCCAAGGATGTGAAGCGCAAGGGGGCTGCTGTGCTCGCGGCAAAACCAGACACCAAGCGGGGCAGAGATCTGCCCAAACCTCCCAAGGGCAGTCGGTACTGTGTGTACCATGACCTCCACACCCACAACACCAATGAATGTCAAGAGCTCCGAGCCGTGCGAGAAGGAAGGATCGGCCGTCGCCCCGACCACGGTGACCGGGGCTACGGTCGAGGAGGAGGAAGGAATACAGGACGTTGGGAAGACCGCGGCCCGCGCCAAGGGTGGCGCGATCAACCTCGCGAGGATCGCTGGCAAGACCCGCCTCGCGAGGGAGACTGGAGGGATCAGCCTCGCGAGGATCGCCCGCAAGGCAGCGCAGGCCTCCCTCCGCTGCAGCCGCAGCCAGGAGCCACGCGCAGTCGCCTGCATCCTGGGCGGGGCTCAAGCCCCAGCCTCTCAATGCATCTTCAAGCAGTTCGCCCGCGAAGTGAATGCAGTCCTCCCCAAGCTGGAAGCCACGCGCCCTCTCAGGTGGTCGGCGTGCGCCATCACGTTCAGCTCAGCAGATCAGCTCAAGTCTGCAGCTACAGCCGGAGTCCTCCCGATGCTTTGTTCCCCAATCATCAGCAATGTGGTGGTCACCAGGACCCTCATCGATGGCGGGGCAGGGCTCAACGTCCTATCCGTGGGAACATTCAACAATCTCCAAGTGCCCTACAACCAGCTTCAGCCGACCAAGCCTTTCTCCAGTCACCGACGGCTCCACGGTCCCGATTGGGCAGGTCCGCCTCCCAGTCACCTTCGGGACACGCGACAACTACCGCACCGAGCTCATCGACTTTGACGTCGCTCACATTCGCCTGCCGTACAACGCCATCCTTGGGTACCCAGCGCTGGCCAAGTTCATGGCCGTAACTCACCACGGCTACAACGTCCTCAAGATGCCAGGAAGTAGCGGAGTCATCACGGTGCCCTGTGAAGAGAAGGACGCGGTGTGTTCCCTGGAACGAGCCTTTCAGGCCGCGTCACTGGAAGACCCGGATCGCGGAAGCAGGAGGCTTCCCGAGATCGCCCCCAAGAAGAAGAAGACATCATCCGGCCCGGCCCCTCAGGAGGCAGGCCCCTCAGGGCCCGCACCTGCCCAGGGGGAACCTCCTTCCATCGCTTAGGAAAGCGCGCCCGGCGCCCTCCTCAGGCAGGGCTCGGGGGCTCTCCCCTGGAGGGCCACCGACCTGGCTAAGGTCACGAGGGAGGCGCTTGGGCACCACATGGAGGCGTGTTTTGAAGCACGTTCCTCAGGAAGGAGTAAATCAAGGAGAGCCAGACCCTCAGGAGTTTGTCAGCAAGGCCATTCAGGAGCTACGGGAGTCAAGAGTCATGAGAGGCGGCCGCCGCCTACCAGCTGTGGCTCCCCATCCAGGCAAGGATGGTGGGCTGCGCGTCTGCATCGACATACCAGGGCTCAATTGAGTCGCCTCTCTGGAGCACCTCTGGCCCTCGCGAGTGGGGCGCTGCGAAGGTCCACCCCACAGCTATGTTCGCATGCCTTACGGCTTGCCGAACGCGGCTGCCACGTACCAGCGCCTCACGAGGGGCATCATGGAGGCTCAAGAGGCCAGGCGTTCCACAGCCCTGGCGGAGATGGAGATGGTCCGCAAGGAACCACCAGCGCCTCCGGAGCCTCCCGAGACCCCTGGGCCTGGGGGCTCGTGAGGATCGGCTTCCGCAACCCACCGAGTCTGCTACACCAACACTCCTTCGTGCTCAACATCATCAGGTGACATCTTTCAAGTTTCACTTCCAGCTGGGAGCGCCCCCCAAGGGCTGCATTATTCCTAGGCCGCGTGGGTCCGTCCCTGCAGCATGTATCCCTTTTATTTCATGTTGTTAGCTTACCTTGTAGGGGGCGCCCCACGGGCTGCATCATCCCCAAGTCGCTTGGGCCAGACCCAGTGATGTCCGCCTTCCCAGCATCTACTTGAATGAATCCACTCCTTCGCGGCTAATGAGTTTGACCTAATTGCCCGCTCAACTGACGCCAACTGACGGAGCTGCTCCCAAATGGCACGATGCTTGCGCATGGGTTCGTCCCTGCAACGCCGACAAACCTGAATGGCTGAGCTCTGGCTGCGGCAGCCCCGCATGGCGCCACCTCGTCAAGCCTTCAGTGCCTCATCACCCCTCGGAAGCAACCAACGGCTGACTGTCAATTGTCATGGCAACCCCTCGTTCTTTCTATGATAGGTCTACAGGATCTCCTAAAGGAGCTACGTCAGGCAAGGCCCTTGTGGTGTCTCCTTCACTCTCATCCGCGCGAACCGCTTGCACGTTAAAGGGGGGGTGCCTGAGCATCGCGACTCAGGGCTCCTACTGGCTCTCCAGCCCTCACCCTCTGGCCTTGTCCACGGCATCGCGACCTGGCATACCAGCGACGGCTGAGACTCGCTCGAGGGCCGGGACCCGAGGACGTAGAGCAGAAAGGGGAGCAAAGGCGAGAGGGGAGGGACACACGAGGACCTCGCCGAGAAACCTCACGCCTGCCAATGCACGGACCTGGCGACACACCAGAGAACGGCCCCTGATTCTCGAGATAAGTCACCACCCGGAAGCACCAGCTACCGTGGCACCATCCCCGCACCTAATGCAATCCCATGTTAGCGATGTCGTTCCCCTTTCTCACTGAACAACGGCTGCTTGAGCACCAAAGGGGACCTCCTGAGCATCACGACTCAGGGGCTCTTACCGGACCCCGGGTTGCTCACCTCCTGGCCTTGACCATGGCATCGCGACCTGGCATACCAGCGATGGCTGAAGCCGCCTTGGGACTGGGACCTGTCAGCGCAGAGCACCAAGCCCTCGTGAGGTTCGAAAGGGAGAACTGAGCTAAGACGGAATGAGCAACTCGCACAATTCTACGACAAGGGATATATTAACAAAACAGGATCACAGGCACCTTACAAGCCCCCACGGGACGCGTCTTTGATTCCTCGCAGGGAACAGATCCTAAAGGGACGCTAACTACACGCGCCCCTGCAAACGACGCCATCATCAACAGTGTGCCGTCAAGCACCGGCGCCAACCCCATCCAGATCAGAGTCGACGATGGCCTAACGAGCCCGCCCTGCTCCAGGAGCGGCGCCGGCTCGGGGGCTCGTAGCTGTCGTCGCTCGTCTCCGGAGTCGCGAAGAGCTCGCCGGAGTCGCTGGAACTTCTGACGCCTCCGCCGCCTGAGGAGCCGCCAAGGGAGCGGTCGGCGGGCCCAGTCCTCGCCGTAGCAGGGTCTCGACCACCTCTCCCGGGGCAGCACTCCAGCCGGCGCCCGTTCGCATCGAAGACCTTGAAGAACATCACCGAAGCACCATCGTACTCCAAGTGGATCGTGAAGGCGCCTCTTGTCCTGCAAACCCGGGCGATCTCGCTCCAGCCTCGAGTCATGAAGACCTCGCCCGGAGCAACGACCGCGACCTCTGCCTCGGTAGCGAGAGTGCTGCAGCCGGCGTGCTGCAGCCAAAGCTCCAGGAGTTCTCCCTGCGGGATGATGGAGGCGAAGAAGGGAGGAAGGCGAATCCAAGACTGAGGAGGCATGGCGGCGCGGAGCACGAACTCTCGGGAGGAGCCCTCGGTGTGGACCCCAGGGGGGACGACCCACACCTTCGTGACCCGTCGGCACCGATGGCGGCGCCGCCCGTGGCGATCAGCATCAACTCCTTCAGGGCCCTCGATGTGGGCGTACAAGGGAAGCGGGAACCCCGGCGGTGCCCGCTCGCACTAGGGCCTCGACACCACCCGATGGGCCCTTCGTCCGGGCCGCGGAGGGCGAGCCGTTTCTTCGGTGGGAGCGGGTCTGGTTCCTCTCGGGGAGCCTTTCCCTTCTCTGCCGACGAGAACCGGCGGATCGGAGCCATCGCAGCAAGACGGAGCAAGGACCGGGAAGAAGGAGAAGCAAGAAGGGATGGACTTGAAGGGCGCGCGCCGTTCCATACTTATGGCCGACGAAGGCCAACCGCCAACCTCCACGATCGCAGGTAATCATGACCCGCTTTGCATGCAGGGACTTGTCCGATCCGTGCAGTTGCTGAGGCGCCATGGGGAAGTGGAGACGCCCACGTCCAATCAACCGCCACGCGGCGCCCAAGGCCGCAGGCTGTTAGGGCCCGCGGCGCTTCGCCCTTGCCCTTTCGCCTCCCTGCACGGCCAAGTCCGGGTGCGCCTTGGGCCCGGGGGCTACTGTCGGCGTTCTGGGAACGGGGGTCCCCAGACTTGCCTGCCTGCGGCCTGCGGCGTTGCTCAAAGGGGGCCCAGCACGGCCCGGCTTCATCAACGCAGACCCAAGACCCTCGCGAGGGGCCAAGCCTCGCGGGGCGGACAACACGGAGCTTCCTCAGGCACGGCCACATCAGACTGGCTCGGGAGGAGGTGGAGAGATCAAGGCGGGGTACCTCACGAGGTGCCCGTGACGCAAGCCATGACGACCAAGGGCGCCAGCCCGCGCAATGTCCTCCTTTCCTCTTTGGTGCAAAGGGAGCAAGCGCAGGCGAGAGCATCAAGCAAAGGCACCCATTTCGGTGCAACGAGACCAAGACCAGTCCAACGGCAGGGAGGAAGTCATTGTGGAGCCCAAGCCAGCGTCACCACCAGAGTCTTTGGCAGGCGAGAACTAACTTTAGTCAGGATCAGTGTACCAGATGTTCCCCTTCAAAATGGCCAATTGTTGGCGCCCTTCTCGCTCAATATTTGGGAAGAGGCCCAGGGCCTTTGCCTATAAATAGGACTAGCCACCCCCAGGGTAGGGAGGATCCAGAATCGGCCAACCCAGAAACTATCTAGGGTCGCAATTGAGAAGAGAGAGAGAGAAGGGTGACTGAACTCCCCCTAGTTGTTCATCCCCACAGCCAAGAACAGACTCTCGTGAGGCTGTTCTTCCTTGTATTGCTCATCATCATCAGCCCAAGAGGCAATCCACCACACCACACACTGGAGTAGGGTATTACACCACAACGGTGGCCCGAACCAGTATAAACCCTGTGTCTCTTGTGCTGTTATTCCCATAGCTTAGATCTCAGCGAGGCGGAGGGGTGCAGGTAGGTAGAAGGCGAAATCTCCACGCGCACCCCAGTGTTCGAACCTCAAGTGTCTGCCGGAACCCGAAATCCGACAATGCCGACTACTATGTAGTATCTATCATATTTCTTTCATTATGCGTGTTTCATCGTGAATGATTATTTGTCTTCGCATATTTCTCAAATGCTAAACTACCCCTGTTGTGTTAATCAGGATGGTTAGACCCGCTAGTCATGGTCATGGTGGCAACGCCCAACCACCGCCTGACTACATGGCCGGTGTGATCCAACAGTTCGAGCTGAATCGCTAGTTCATGGAAGGAATGATGGCTCGGTTTCCTTGCCCCATCCTTAACCAACAGCCAGCCCTAGTGACACTGCAAGACTTTGCTTGCCTGAACCCAAACATCTACCATAGCTCAAATCAGCCGCTTGATGCTGATGACTGGCTCCATGACATCACCTTTGAGCTAGAGTCTAGTGATGTAGACCCTGCTAGCTATGTCCCCTTCGTGGCATACTATCTGAGGGGTGCCGCTGCACAATGGTGGGACGTCCACAGACACTCACTACCTGCTGGAACGGTCATCACTGGGCCGGATTGCCAAGATGCTTTCCATGCCCGCTTCATTCCTTAGGGAATCATGGATAGGAAGAAGCGCAAGTTCCGCAAACTCACCTACGGAAACAAAACCATGGATGCTTATCAGCAGGAGTTTCTGGAATGAGCCCGCTATGCTGAGGAGGACATTGCAACTGATGCACAGACATGAGAAGTTCCTCGATGGCCTTCAAGCTGACATCAAGCTCGCACTTCTCGTGCATGAGTTTGCTAACTTCGCCACCTTGGTGAACAAAGCCATCCAGGTTGAAACTGGTCTGCAGGAATACCAGGGCTCTCACAGGCATTACCGTGACACTGGTTCATCTTCGGGCCAGCCCTCATAGAAGCGTAAGATCTGGATTCCAAGAAGTATGTATCGTCCAAATGCACCTGCTCCAAGGCAGTCATATGTTGCACCGCATCTGCCTCCACTACCACCTAGGCAGCCAAGACTTCCAGCTGCACCATCCCAAGCTCCCGCTCCCACTCCCAATGATGGTTTATGCTTCAGGTGTGGTCATCTAGGTCACCGTGCCAAGGAATGCAATCAGAGCAAGAACCAACTGGCACTGTCGTCAACTAGACACAGAAACAATCGGCCCCGTAGCAAGAATGCCAGACCTTATGGTCGTGTTCATGCCAACCATATTGATCTCAATGAAGCTCAAGACCAGCGTGCTATTGTGATGGGTACACTCCTCATAAATTCAGCACCAGCATCCATTTTATTTGATATAGGAGCATCACATTCATTAATGTCAGAAGATTCTGTATTCTTGGACGACATTAAATGTGAGGACATGAATGCTTCGCTATTAGTACACACCCCTGCGGCCCAATGTCGAACCTCCATAGTTTGCAACAATGTCCCCATTGAAATCGAAGGACTGGAATTCCTTGTATCTCCCATCGTACTAAAGTCATGTAGCATTGATCCCATTCTGGGAATGGATTGGTTAAAAGCGCATACTGCTTCTATAGTTTGCGCCACTAAGACCGTTCATCCACTACTGCGGGATGCTGCTAACGCGACACTACGATTAGAGACCCTTAGACGAAACTGTGTGCGATGCATTAGTCGCAAATGGTGATGTAAAAACCCCATCGATAAAGATGCAAAACATTTGCGATGGCGGAGACATCAAACACGGTTCATATTCTAATTCCATGTGCGATGCATGACATACGGTTAATCCATAAGAACTGTTTGTGATGAGAAAGAACAACAGAAACGGGCAGCTATATCATTGTGTGTGCGACACATGGCATATAGTTTGCTCAGATGAATTGTTTGCTATTAGGGAATGCAACAGAAACGGTCAGTCGGATCAGGGTGTATGCGATTATACGGCATACGCACTACTGCAGGATGCAGCTAACGCGGCACTACGATCAGAGACCCTTCGATGGAACTGTGTGTGATGCATTAATCGCAAACGGTGGTGTAAAAAACCCATCAAAAAGGCGCAAAACGTTTGCGATGATGGATGCATCAAACACAATCCAGATTTTAGTTGCGTGTGCGATGCAGGGCATACAATTCAGTTCAATTAACTATTTGCGATGAGGAAGAAGAACAGAAAAGGGCAACCAGATGAAGGCATTTGCGATATACGACATACAGTTCACTCGGATTAACTGTTTGTGATGAGGAGGAACAACAGAAACGGGCAGCTAGATAAAGGTGTGTGTGATTGAGGGCATACGCTTCAGAAGGATTAACTATTTGCGATTAGGCAACAGAACAGAAACGGTCAGCCAGATCAAAGTTTTCGTGATTGATGGCATACACTTCACATGGATGAACTGTTTGCGATTAGCCACAACAAACAGAAGCAGTTAGACAGATCAATGTGTGTGCGCTGGACGAGCACACATTTTATTAAAAGAAGTGTGCGTGATGGTAATAACAAGCGCGCATGGTTGTTGGAATAAGACGTGTGCTGACATTGCCTATTGCGGTGCACCCTATGGTGCAAACGCCATGTAAGCGGCCGAGAAAGCGTGCGCACATTACGCCTTTCGGGAATAGTGCCGCACTTAGAACCATCAATAAATTTCAAGCCTGCGTCCCATCACATTCCAAATTACTACCATGCTATATTTAATTGCAAACCTGTTCACACAGATCAAAACCTAAATGGTTTCCCACTTAGGAGCGGATAGTACTCGGTTATAAATACTACTAGTCCAAGATGACTGCACATTCCTCCTCAACTCCTCATCCACAAAAACAAACAAGTCATTCCTCATCGTCCCTTGCGTCTGCCATGGCCAGCGTGAGTTCTGGGTTGATAGATTGCCATCAGGGAGAGGCGAGCATGGAAGCGGAAGCATGAGAGTTGTCTCGCCTCTCCACGAAAGCAGCCGACATGTCCCGTCGCGCGGCCGTAGCAGCACAGAGGTCCCGTCATGCCGCCGAAGTACCATGTAGGTCTGGCTGCATCGTCGATGCAGCAGATTGGTCCGGCCGCACCGCGGAAGTAGAAGAGATGTCCCGCCGCACCGTGAATGCAGCAGAGATGTGCTCCCGCGCCATGGCGGCCTGGGTAAATGTCTCGCGGGCAGGCGAGGACTCTTACAAGCACATGCATGCGATCGTCCATAGCTAGATGGATCAGATCTCCGGCTGGGCGAGGGCGCAATACGCCATGAAAGCCTCATTTGAACATGCCACCGGCATCATCCGCCAACTAAATGAGAGCAATCTGAATGTGACAGCCTGATTTTTTCCCTCTCTTATTTGCCTGATTTTCATTTGGATTTATTTTGAAAGTTGGGGTTTTTCAATCTTTTCATATGGACTTAAACACTTGGGTACCCTTGGCTTTCACCCAAGTGCATCATTCCCCTCTCTAATCAGCATTCCCCTCCTGATCCACCTCAAAATAATCTTGGGAATATTTTTCTTAAATGAAAAATATTCATTTTTCTTCTCTAAAACCCTAGCTAGTTCAATGAGCTCCAAAGCAACCCTCATATTTCTTGCCCACAAAAAACTGAGAAAATTCCCAAATATTCTTTGAACCCTAGGGCACCTTCCCGAGCAAAAATATTTCATCACTTTTTGCAATATTTTTGCTACAGAAAATATTTTCTGTTTTGGACAGAAATGGTGGTTTGTACACCAACTACCATTTTACTTGCTCCATTGTGCCTGAATTTTCTTGTGCATCATCACCTTGGTAGATGATGGCTAGCCTCCAAAGCACAGCCCCCAACTCCCAGCCATTTGACCTCAGTAACATCTCAAAGTTACTGATCAGAAACTTACCCGGCGTGTAAAATATTCTCTACTGCATCTGGAGCCAAACCAAAGCGTGGTAATCCTTAAAACTACCACGAACATCAAGCCAGACATGATCTTTGGACGTTGGTCGGCCTGAGGGAGGAGTTCACGCGGTGACCACGCGTGTCCATGATGCCAGCATGCTTGTCGGCACGCTCTAGGTGCCGCCGAGCACTCTATTCGCGCGTGCTCGCTTCCCTCGCCTGCCCGAGCGTGCCAAACTTCGCCACCATCCTCGTCTCAATGCCATTAACTCCCCCTAGCGCTCGCCGACACCGGAGCTCGCCGTAGTGAGCACGGGCATGGTCCAGCCAACCCAATAGTGCGGTGCGCACTGTGCTCATCGCCTTCTCCTCGTTCCCGTGCTCGTCCCCGTTCGCCAACAGTCGCCGCGTGAGCTGCGTCGCCTTCTCCCCCTCTCACTGACGCCGCTCATCGCCGGGCGCCATGGACAGGTGTCCACCGGCGGAGCCCGAACACCCCCTCTCCGCTCGCCTATAAATGGAGCCGCCCCCAGCCTCCTCGAGCACCATCCACCACTCCCAGACACCCCACAAGCGCGTACCGTAGCCCGGCCGGGCAGGCCGCGGGCCGCCGTCCTCGAGCTCGAGCTTGCCGGCGATCCCCTCTGGTCGTCGTGGTAGCTCCAGCCCCTCCCAGGCTAGGGTGATCCTTCCATGGCCTCTGCCTCTCTCCGGT
Organism: Triticum urartu; assembly: GCF_003073215.2. Lineage (NCBI taxonomy): Eukaryota > Viridiplantae > Streptophyta > Magnoliopsida > Poales > Poaceae > Triticum > Triticum urartu. The sequence goes on from NC_053025.1 coordinate 393,583,144, forward strand.
GAAGCCATCCCGTCCCCCCGGAGCCCCTGAAGTTGCATCTGCTCGCCGTCTTCCTCATCTCCGGCGACCACCGCCTTCTGCCTCCGCTTGTGAGGTCGATTCCGACACCGTCCGACCACCCCTAGCTATGCTACGGATACGGGCAGGTGCGCCTCCACCCCCTCTCTCGACCCCTCCCTCTCATTTTGGCCAAGGAGCCCTCGTCGCCGGCAAGAGCTCCGATGAAGCCGCGACCCCCCTTTGTTTCCTTCTCCCCTCCGTCTCACCTGACTAGCGGGGCCCGCTAGCCAGCCACTCAGTACGCGCGCGAAGCGGTACGAGTGGTGGCGCCCTGAGGCTTTACGCCTTCGACGTCACCCCCTAGTCTGTTTTATTTAAATTCAAATTCAATCCATTTCCAGAGAGCTTCAAACAGCTATAACTCTTCAACCATAAGTCCAAATGAATTGATTCTTTTTGCATTATGTTCTTTGCAAAGAAATCTAGCAACTCACCAAAAATGAGATTTTCTGAGCTGTCTAGAATTTCTGGTGATTTTCAGAAGAGTTCTTGATATTTTCTTCTTGTGCTTAAATTTATTTTGAGAGGGTGAGGCTTGTCTTGAGGATCACCAGAAGGCTTGTGAACCTCTTCTGCACTAAGGCAAGCCGCAACAACATTTTCATGGTGTCATTTCAATATTGATGATTTTCTTACTTGAATGAAATGATTAATCCATGCATTTAAATAACTATTATGTTATTTATATTCTGTCAAGTATTTGTTAGTCATTATTCTTGATTTACAGAATGTTTGGAACTAGTTTAGTTGGTAAACAAAAGCTAAGGCCTACTTGTGGTAATTATAAGATGATTTGTTATGCATATGAGTAATTACTTAATGTTATTTTCTTGTATAAATAAAATAGTTAAATTTGCTAGAAAATATTCTGCTAAGTGCTTGTTTAGCCATTTACAGAATGTTTGAGCCTAACTTGGTTGGTAAAGAAATTAGGATTTGATTGTGGTGATGATAGTAAATTTTGCTATGCATATGAGAAATTAATCGAAGTTATTTTCTTGCATGAGAAAATAATAATCCTTGCTGCAAAATATATTGTTAAAGTGAGAGTTACCCTGTCCAGGAAAGTAATATAAGTTGTTGATGCTTATGCTTACTGTGAATATGGTTGACATCAGTCATTTTCGTTAATATGTGATGCATGTGTAGTATTGCATTTCATGGCATGCTATGACACTGGTCATTTTCATTTTAAGTTGAACCTGAATATAACTCAACTTGAATATATCGTTGACTGGGTCATGGTGTCACTGAATCGAGATTTTCCCAGCGCAACCACATTTGCCTTTGTGGGAAGGCCTAGATCCGGTCCATTGACATGCCTCAGGTCGTTGCCTCCAACTAGGGAAGGTTATGGGCATGCTTACCCTAGCCCGGTGAGCAGGCATAACCTCGTGTGCCTATTGTTGAGATTATGGTGCCGGGTCCCCGAGTGGATCATCTTGGCCACGATGGTGGTCGTTGTGTCTTTGGTAGACACGGGGCCACCCAGGACTAGCCCGTTGGGGATTGGGTCGGAGTGTCCAGGAGAGTGTCAAGGCAATGGAAGGGTTTCGTCAGAATGCCGTTGGTCCACCCGAATGGGAGTGTGAGGCCATGGGTTCCATGGTGTGGGTACAATGTGCTAGCTCTGCAGAGTGTATAATCTATCAATAGCCGAGTCCATGGTCACGGACACCTCGTAGTAGGTCCCGCAATGAGTCAACGTTTAATAAACTTGCACACTAAGTCATGAACTTTGCATTGTTAATGATGGCGGAAAGGCCATTGAGATGTTCGAGACCAAATATTGGTCGTGGTTGTGATCACCGTAAGGATCACGAGTTACTCTGGTCAAGACCACGATGGTGGTTGGTTTGTGATCCGAGAACGATCACGGTTGGTAAGTTGGTCCTCAGGGATGTTTATCACAAGAGCATGATCACAGCATGTTGGAACATTATTACATTAATAACTGGTTAATTATCATGATATTGTTTGTCATTATGATAATGCCTGTTGTGAGCTTGCAAGTACATTCAATGTACTGACCTGGCGTGTCATGCCAGATTTCAGGAAAGTCGCATTGGAAAGGAGCGCCGCTCGAGTCTAGATCGTGTCCACATTGGTGTCCCTGTGCTATGGAGTTTCCGCTATGACGTTGTTCCGCTGCCGCGTAGTTGTTATGATCAAGGCCCCTTTATGTTCACTAAATAATGTACATATTGTTCAGCCGCACCGTGCGTGCTGCTTGGCCTCGACATCTGTTGTAATATAAACTCTGATTCGCTAGCATCAATAAAGAGTTTGTTTTTCTGTACCAAGATGTTGTGTGTTGCCAGAAGACATGGTCTCTGGGCTGGCAATGCAGGGTAAACCAGTCGCTCTGACCCGGGGTGCCACAACGCTTGGTATCAGAGCCGCGCTGACTGTAGGTCACGCTAGACTACGATGTGTTAACTGGACGTTAGATACGAGTTTAAGTTGAGTGTCGGTAGCAATTGTAGCTGGTTGTTGCATTGCATGCACTTGATTTATATTTTTATGCTAACCTGCTAATGGTTGTGAGTGTAGATGGCTTCAGTGCCGTATCCGTGCCAGTTGCAGCTGATGCCATACACGTCACCGCACCTCCTTCGCAACGTGTGGCGTCGGCTGTACCCCCTCGGAGACGATTCAGTCTATCGTGTGTATCGGGAGCGTCTAGCTGATTCAGTGTATGAGTATCACGCAGTGGTTACTCCATGCACTAGTTCTGAGTTGGTTTTCACCGCTATGGCTGAGTTGGAATTAATTCTTGTGGTCAGCGAGTACCCTGATGTATTTCCAGAAGAACTGCCAGGCATGCCACCAGATCGAGAACTGGAATTTGCAATAGATCTTGTGCCCAGAACTGCACCATTATACAAGAAGTATTACCGGATGCCCTCATCAGAATTAGTGGAGCTAAAGAAACAGCTTGATGAACAGCTCCAAAAAGGATATATTCGTCCCAGCTCTTCACCATGGGGATCACCTGCTATTTTCGTGGACAAAAAGGATGGCAGCCTCCGCATGTGCGTAGATTACCGCCAGCTGAATGAGGTCACCATCAAAAATAAATATCCGCTGCCAAGGATTGATGATCTGTTTGATCAGCTCAGTGGGGCTAAGGTATTCTCTAAGATCGATTTACGGACCAGATATCATCAGCTCAAGATTAAAAAGGAAGATATTCCTAAGACCGCATTCACTACTCGATACGGTTTTTATGAATATACAGTGATGTCCTTTGGTCTCACCAATGCCCCTGATTTCTTCATGCATATGATGAACAAAGTATTCATGGACTTCCTCGAAAAATTCATGGTAGTCTTCATTGATGACATCCTCATTTACTCCAAGGGCGAAGAAGAGCACAAGGATCACCTCCTAGCAGTGCTACAATGACTCCGTGACCATCAGCTATACGCCAAATTCAGTAAATCCAAATTTTGGCTCAAGCAAGTTGGGTTTCTCGGGCATGTACTATCCACCGAAGGTATAGCCGTGGACCCGAGCAAAGTAAAGGATGTGCTCGATTGGTTGCAGCCCACAACCGTGACGCGGATCAAGAGTTTTCTCGGATTAGCTGGATATTACCGTCGTTTCATTGAAGGGTTTTTCCAAGATTGCTAAACCCATGACAGAGCTGCTCAAAACGGATAAGAAGTTTGAATGGACGGAAGACTGTGAGAAAAGTTTCAACGAGCTAAAGATACGGCTGACAACCGCACCTGTATTGACTCTCCCGGACATTTATCGCAGCTTTGATGTGTATTTTGACGCCTCCAGGCAAGGCCTTGGTTGAGTACTTATGCAAGACAGCAAGGTAGTAGCATATGCATTGCGACAGCTATGACCCCACGAGGGAAATTATCTTACTCATGATTTGGAATTGGCTGCGGTGGTTCATGCGCTAAAAATTTGGAGACACTACGTCATTGGAAAAAGGTGCCAAATTTTTACTGATCACAAAAGTCTTAAATACATATTTACTCAGCCGGATTAAAATCTCCGTCAACGAAGATGGCTAGAGTTGGTCAAGGATTATGATCTTGGAATAAATTATCACCCGGGTAAGGCCAACGTGGTTGGCGATGCACTCAGTCGAAAGCCTGTCAGCTTAAATGTGATATCGAAATCCTTGCCTCCCAAACTCCAAGAGGAGATCGCTCAGCTCAGCCTGGTCATAGTGGATGCTGGCCTCGCTAATATTTAGGAAGTTAAACCCACACTTGAGGAAGAGATCCGCAAGGCCCAGCCAGCTAACATCAAGCTGCAAAAATGTGCCAAGAGCCCGATGGCAGAGCAGACCCCAGATTTCTCCAAGGACAAATTCGGTACCCTCCGATTCCGTGGACGGATTTGTGTTCCTAATCAACCGGACTTAAAGAAGAAAATCACGTCGGAAGCACACGAATCCTCATATTCCATTCACCTGGGAGGTATGAAAATGTATGAGGACCTTAGATAAATATTCTGGTGGGATGGAAGGAAGAAACACATTGCCTATTTTGTGGCCTGTTGCGACATATGCAACAAGGTGAAGGCAGAGCATCAGAAGCCAGCCGGATTTCTCCAGCCGCTACCAGTTTCGCAATGGAAATGGGATGACGTTTGTATGGATTTCATTACGGGATTGCCTAAGACTCAGCGAGGCAATGATGCAATCTGGGTCATAGCCGACACCTTAACCAAGGTAGCTCACTTCATTCCGATCAACACCAGACATCGAGGGGATCATGTTGCACAGTTGTACGTGTCCAGAATAGTCAGTCTGCATGGAGTACTCCGAACTATCACTTCCAACCGAGGTTCCCTGTTTACCTCTGCTTTTTGGTCACGTCTCCATCAAGCCTTGGGGACAGCACTAAAATATAGTACTGCTTATCATCCTCAGATGGATGGACAGACAGAGTGGGTAAACCAAATACTTGAGGATATGTTGTGAGCCTGTGCTTTAGCCCAAGGACCTAAATGGGAAGATTGCTTGCCATATGTCATGTTTTCATATAACAACAGCTTCTAGACCAGTCTAAAGATGTCACCGTATGAAGCTCTGTATGGCCGTAAGTGCCGCACTCCTTTAAATTGGTCTCAGACTGGAGATAGCCGTATCTTCAGAACATATCTCATGATGGAAGCTGAGAAACAAGTTAAGGAAATCAGAGACAGATTGCAACTGGCCAAATCTCAACAGAAAAGTTATTATGATGCAAAGCACCGACAGATCAATTTTGAACCCGAAGAACACGTATACCTCCGAGTCACTCCTATGAAAGGAGTCAAGAGATTTCAGAAACGTGGAAAATTGGCACCCAGATTTATTGGTCCATTTCCAGTCATGTCCCGAGTAGGTACTATTGCATATCAGTTGGAACTACCCGCTGAATTGGTAGACGTGCATAACGTGTTTCATGTTTCACAACTAAGACGTTGCATATCCCCGCCTGAGAAAAGGACTGCTATGGCTGAAGTAGAATTGGCAAATGATTTGACCTATGAAGAAAGACCGTTTAGAATTTTGGATCAGATGGAAAGGGTCACTCGCAGTAAATTAAGAAAATTTTACATAGTTCAGTGGGAACATCACACAGAGTCAGAATCAACTTGGGAGCGGGAAGAATTCCTAAGGGCTCATTATCCAGAGTGGTTTTCCCAAGCAACCGAATCTCGAGGACGAGATTCATTCTAAGTGGGGGAGGTTTGTGACAGCCTGATTTTTGCCCTCTCTTATTTGCCTGATTTTCATTTGGATTTATTTTGAAAGTTGGTTTTTTTGAATCTTTACATATGGACTTAAACACTTGGGTACCCTTGGCTTTCACCCAAGTGCATCATTCCCCTTCTAATCATCATTCCCCTCCTAATCCACCTCAAAATAATCTTGGGAATATTTTTCTTAAATGAAAAATATTCATTTGTCTTCTATAAAACCCTAGCTAGTTCAATGAGCTCCAAAGAAACCCTCATTTTTCTTGCCCACAAAAATCTGAGAAAATTCCCAAATATTCTTTGAACCCTAGGGCACCTTCCTAAGCAAAAATATTTCATCACTTTTTGGAATATTTTTGCTATAGAAATATTTTTTGTTCTGGACAGAAATGGTGGTTTCTACAACAACTACCATTTTACTTGCTCCATTGTGCCTAAATTTTCTTGTGCATCATCACCTTGGTAGATGATGGCAAGCCTCCAAAGCACAGCCCCCAACTCCCGGCCATTTGACCACAGTAACATCTCAAAGTTACTGATCAGAAACTTACCTGGCGTGTAAAATCTTCTCTACTGCATTTGGAGCCAAACCAAAGCATGGCAATCCTCAAAACTACCACGAACATCAAGCCAGACATGATCTTTGGATGTTTGTCGGCCTAAGGTAGGAGTTCACGCGGTGACCACGCGTGTCCATGATGCCAGCATGCTTGTCGGCGCGTTCTGGGTGCCGCCGAGCGCTCTGTTCGCGCGTGCTCGCTTCCCTTGTCTGCCCGAGCGTGCCAAACTTCGCCACCATCCTCGTCTCAACGCCATTAACTCCCCCTGGCGCTCGCCAAGGCCGGAGTTCGCCGCAGCGAGCACGGGCATGGTCTAGACAACCCAACAGTGTGGTGCGCACTGTGCTCGTCGCCTTCTCCTCGTTCCTGTGCTCGTCCCCGTTCGCCAAGAGTCGCCGCGTGAGCTGCGTCTCCTTCTCCCCCTCTCACTAACGCCGCTCGTCACCGGGCACCGTGGACAGGTGTCCACCGGCGGAGCCCGAACACCCCCTCTCCGCTCGCCTATAAATGGAGCCGCCCCAGCCTCCTCGAGCACCATCCACCACACCCACACACCCCACAAGCGCGTAGGAAACCGTAGCCTGGCCGAGCAGGCCGCGGGCCGCCGTCCTTGAGCTCGAGCTCGTTGGCGATCCCCTCTGGTCGTCGCGGTAGCTCCAGCCCCTCCCTGGCCAGGGCGATCCTTCCAGGGCCTCCGCCTCTCTCCGGTGAAGCCATCCCGTCCCCCTGGAGCCCCTGAAGTTGCCTCTGCTCACCGTCTTCCTCATGTCCGGCAACCACCGCCCTCTGCCTCCGCTTGCGAGGTCGATTCCGACGCCGTCCGACCATCCCAAGCTACGCTACGGGTACGGGCAGGTGCGCCTCCAGCCCCTCTCTCGATCCCTCCCTCTCGTTTTGGCCAAGGAGCCCTCGTCGCCGGCAAGAGCTCCGGCGAAGCCACGACCCCCCTATGTTTCCTTCTCCCCTCCTTGTCACCTGACTAGCGGGGCCTGCTAGTCAGCCACTCAGTACGCGCGCGAAGCGGTATGAGTGGTGGCGCCCTGAGGCTTTACGCCTTCGACGTCACCCCCTAGTCTGTTTTATTTAAATTCAAATTCAATCCATTTCGAGAGAGCTTCAAACAGCTATAACTCTTCAACCATAAGTCCAAATGAATTGATTCTTTTTTGCATTATGTTCTTTGCAAAGAAATCTAGCAGCTCACCAAAAATGAGATTTTTCTGAGCTGTCTAGAATTTTTGGTGATTTTCAGAAGTGTTCTTGACATTTTCTTCTTGTGCTTAAATTTATTTTCAGAGGGTGAGGCTTGTCTTGAGGATCACCAGAAGGCTTGTGAATCTCATCTGCACTAAGACAAGCCACAACAACATTTTCATGGTGTCATTTCAATATTGATGATTTTCTTACTTGAATGAAATGACTAATCCCTGCATTTAAATAATTATTATGTTATTTATATTCCGTCAAGTATTTGTTGGTCATTATGCTTGATTTACAGAGTGTTTGGAACTAGTTTAGTTGGTAAACAAAAGCTAAGGCCTACTCGTGGTAATGATAAAATGATTTCTTATGCATATGAGTAATTACTTAAAGTTATTTTCTTGCATATATAAAATACTTAAATTTGCTAGAAAATATTCTGTTAAGTGCTTGTTTAGCCATTTACAGAATGTTTGAGCCTAACTTGGTTGGTAAAGAAATTAGGATTTGATTGTGGTGATGATAGTAAATTTTGCTATGCATATGAGAAATTAATCAAAGTTATTTTCTTGCATGAGAAAATAATAATACTTGCTGCAAAATATATTGTTAAAGTGAGAGTTACCATGTCTAGGAAAGTAATATATGTTGGTGATGCTTATGCTTACTGTGAATATGGTTGACATCAGTCATTTCCGTTAATATGTGATGCATGTGTAGTATTGCATTTCATGGCATGCTATGACACCGGTCATTTTCATTTTAAGTTGAACCTGAATATAACTCAACTTGTATATATCGTTGACTGGGTCATGGCGCCGTTGAATCGAGATTTTCCCAGTGCAACCACATTTGCCTTTGTGGGAAGGCCTTGATTCGGTCCATTGACATGCCTCTGGTCGGTGCCTCCAACTAGGGAAGGTTATGGACATGCTTACCCTGGCCCGGTGAGCAGGCATAACCTTGTGTGCCTGTTGTTGAGATTATGGTACCGGGTCCCCGAGTGGGATCGTTTTGGCCACGATGGTGGTCGTTGTGTCTTTGGTAGACACGGGGCCACCCAGGACTAGCTCGTTGGGGATTGGGTCAGAGTGGTCGGGAGAGTGTCATGGCAATGGAAGTGTTTTGTTGGAATGCCGTTGGTCCACCCGAATGGGAGTGTGAGGCCATGGGTTCCGTGGTGTGGTTATAGTGTGCTACCTCTACAAAGTGTATAATCTATCGATAGCCGAGTCCACGGTCACGGACGCCTCGTAGTTGGTCCCACCATGAGTCAGCGTTTAATAAACTTGCACACTAAGTCATGAACTTTGCACTGTTAATTATGGTGGAAAGGCCATCGAGATGTTCGAGACCAAATATTGGACGTGGTTGTGATCGCCGTAAGGATCACGAGTTACTCTGGTCAAGACCACGATGGTGGTTGGTTTGTGATCCGAGAACGATCACGGTTGGTAAGTCGGTCCCGAGGGACGTTTATCACAAGAGCATGATCACATCATGTTGGAACATTATTGCATTAATAACTGGTTAATTATCATGATATTGTTTGTCATTATGATTATGCCTATTGTGAGCTTGCAAGTACATTCAATGTACTGACCTGGCGTGTCATGCCAGATTTCAGGAAAGTCGTGTTGGAAAGGAGCGTTGCTCGAGTCTAGATCGTGTCCACATCGGTGTCCCTATGCTATGGAGTTTCCGCTACGACGTTGTTCTGCTGCCGCATAGTTGTTATGATCAAGGCCCCTTTATGTTCAGTAAATAATGTACATATTGTTCAGCCGCACCGTGCGTACTGCTTGGCCTCAACATCTGTTGTAATATAAACTCTGATCCGCTAGTATCAATAAAGCGGTTGTTTTTCTGTACCAAGATGTTGTGTGTTGCTAGAAGACATGGTCTCTGGGATGGCAATGCAGGGTAAATCGGTCGCTCTAAGCCGGGGTGCCACAGTGAAGCTCCGGGCCGAGCGCGACCTGCTGAGGGCGAAGATTGTCGGTAGTGCGGAGCAGCAGGAGGAGACCACTGCCTTGTTGAAGAGGACCGGTGTCATCGTCGACAAACATATGGACGAGAATGCCATACTGCGCATTGAGCACAGAAGGCTAGTGGAGGAATATGTGGATGCTCTCAAGCGGCATCTTGAGGACAAGAAAGAGCTCATCGCCGCTCTCCACGGAGACTAGTTTCCGCGGCCTGCAGCAACGCATCAAGAAAGTAGAGATCAGCGAGCCAGATCATTGTCTTCCTTCTTCTCTTGCCCTTGTGTATTTCGAGCGTTGCCGCATGTGGCTTTTTTAAATATGTTCCTAAATATGTAAGACAATTATTATGCATTGTCATCGTCCTTATATTCATCAGTCTTGCTATAAGTCACATTCGATGCTATATAGCTCCGTCGGATCTTACATCAACATCCGTGCAAAACTTTCTTTTCAGATTTTCTTTTTTCTCTCTTAAATCTCAGTCCAGTGGGACATAGCCACGCCGTGAAACAGGGGCTCGGGCGCCATTCATGGAGACGTTGGGAGGGAGGTGCGCGGTGGATAGAGGTCAAAGGGCTCTCAACCCAATGAGCACGCATAGGGGTCTAATCGCACGCCTCTCGTACTCAAATATCAACCCCGCATGACACCTCCTAGCCAATAAAAAAGGGGACGTATGGCGGCACGTAATTGGTAAGTAGAACACCCACGGTTTCAATAACACTTGTCTTTCCGATTTGTAACGTGACATCACTTGTTCCAAAATGATTTTGTTGATTGTTAATGTGTTCGCCTTCGCAAATCGGACAGAAAAATTACCACAGCATGTTGGTGCCATGTCATGACACCATGCCAAGTTTCATGATTTTCAGGCATGTTTTAGATTTACAGGAATTAAAAAACCAATTTCTCAATATTTCCAGTCGAGCCATGACACCCAAATGTGATTTGATTTCCATGCCAAGCTTCATTGTGACACCTCTAGGCAAGGCCTTGGTTGAGTACTTATGCAAGACAACAAGGTAGTAGCATATGCATTGCGAAAGCTACGACCCCACGAGGGAAATTATCCTACTCATGATTTGGAATTGGCTGCGGTGGTTTATGCGCTAAAAATTTGGAGACATTACGTCATTGGAAAAAGGTGCCAAATTTTTACCGATCACAAAAGTATTAAATACATATTTACTCAGCCGGATTTAAATCTTCGTCAATGAAGATGGCTAGAGTTGGTCAAGGATTATGATCTTGGAATAAATTATCACCTTGGTAAGGCTAACGTGGTTGCTGATGCACTCAGTCGAAAGCCTGTCAGCTTAAATGTCATATCGAAATCCTTGCCTCCCAAAATCCAAGAGGAGATCGCTCAGCTCAACCTCGTCATAGTGGATGCTGGCCTCGCTAATATTTTGGAAGTTACCCCCACACTTGAGGAAGAGATCCGCAAGGCCCAGCCAGATGACATCAAGTTGCAAAAATGTGCCAAGAGCCCGATGGCAGAGCAGACCCCAGATTTCTCCAAGGACAAATTCGGTACCCTCCGATTCCGTGGACAGATTTGTGTACCCAATCAACCGGACTTAAAGAAGAAAATCCTGTCGGAAGCACACGAATCCTCATATTCCATTCACCTGGGAGGTACGAAAATGTATGAGGACCTTAGACAAATATTCTGGTGGGATGGAATGAAGAAAGACATCGCCTATTTTGTGGCCTATTGCGACATATGCAACAAGGTGAAGGTAGAGCATCAGAAGCCAGCCGGATTTCTCAAGCCGCTGCCAGTTTTGCAATGGAAATGGGATGAGGTTTGTATGGATTTCATTACGGGATTGCCTAAGACTCAGCGAGGCAATGATGCAATCTGGGTCATAGTCGACACCTTAACCAAGGTTGATCACTTCATTCTGATCAGCACCAGACATCGAGCAGATCAACTTGCACAGCTGTACGTGTCCAGAATAGTCAGTCTGCATGGAGTACCTCGAACTATCACTTCCGACCGAGGTTCCCTGTTTACCTCCGCTTTTTGGTCACGTCTCCAGCAAGCCTTGGGGACAGCACTGAATATAGTACTGCTTATCATCTTCAGATGGATGGACAGACAGAGCGGGCAAACCAAATACTCGAGGATATGTTGTGAGCCTGTGCTTTAGCCCAAGGACCTAAATGGGAAGATTGCTTGCCATATGTCGAGTTTTCTTATAACAACAGCTTCCAGATCAGTCTAAAGATGTCACCGTATGAAGCTCTGTATGGCCGTAAGTGCCGCACTCCTTTAAATTGCTCTCAGACTGGAGATAGCCGTATCTTCGGAACATATCTCATGATGGAAGCTGAGAAACAAGTTAAGGTAATCAGAGACAGATTGCAACTGGCAAAATCTCAACAGAAAAGTTATTGTGATGCAAAGCACCGACAGATCAATTTTGAACCCGAAGAACACCTATACCTCCGAGACACTCCTATGAAAGGAGTCAAGAGATTTCAGAAACGTGGAAAATTGGCACCCAGATCTATTGGTCTATTTCCAGTCATGTCCCGAGTAGGTACTGTTGCATATCAGTTGGAACTACCCGCTGAATTGGCAGACGTGCATAACGTGTTTCATGTTTCACAACTAAGACGTTGCATATCCCCGCCTGAGAAAAGGACTGCTATGGCTGAGGTAGAATTGGCAAATGATTTGACCTATGAAGAAAGACCGTTTAGAATTTTGGATCAGATGGAAAGGGTCACTCGCAGTAAAGTAAGAAAATTTTACAAAGTTCAGTGGAAACATCACACAGAGTCAGAATCAACTTGGGAGCGGGAAGAATTCCTAAGGGCTCATTATCCAGAGTGGTTTTCCCAAGCAACCGAATCTCGAGGATGAGATTCATTCTAACTGGGGGAGGTTTGTGACAGCCTGATTTTTGCCCTCTCTTATTTGCCTGATTTTCATTTGGATTTATTTTAAAAGTTGGGGTTTTTGAATCTTTTCATATGGACTTAAACACTTGGGTACCCTTGGATTTCACCCAAGTGCATCATTCCCCTCTCTAATCATCATTCCCCTCCTGATCCACCTCAAAATAATCTTGGGAATATTTTTATTAAATGAAAAATATTCATTTTTCTTCTCTAAAACCCTAGCTAGTTCAATGAGCTCCAAAGAAACCCTCATTTTTCTTGCCCACAAAAATCTGAGAAAATTCCCAAATATTCTTTGAACCCTAGGGCACCTTCCTAAGCAAAAATATTTCATCACTTTTTGGAATATTTTTGCTACAGAAAATATTTTCTGTTCTGGACAGAAATGGTGGTTTCTACAACAACTTCCATTTTACTTGCTCCATTGTGCCTGAATTTTCTTGTGCATCATCACCTTGGTAGATGATGGCAAGCCTCCAAAGCAAAGCCCCCAACTCCCAGCCATTTGACCACAGTAACATCTCAAAGTTACTGATCAGAAACTTACCTGGCGTGTAAAATTTTCTCTACTTCATCTGGAGCCAAACCAAAGCGTGGTAATCCTCAAAACTACCACGAACATCAAGCCAGACATGATCTTTGGATGTTTGTCGGCCTGAGGGAGGAGTTCACGCGGTGAAAACGCGTATCCATGATGCCAGCATGCTTGTCGGCGCGCTCTGGGTGCCGCCGAGCGCTCTGTTCGCGCGTGCTCGCTTCCATCGTCTGCCCGAGCATGCCAAACTTCGCCACCATCCTCGTCTCAATGCCATTAACTCCCCTTCGCACTCGCCAAGGCCGGAGCTCGCCGCAGCGAGCACGGGCACGGTCTAGACAACCCAACAGTGCGGTGCGCACTATACTCGTCGCCTTCTCCTCGTTCCTGTGCTCGTCCCCGTTCGCCAAGAGTCGCCGCGTGACCTACGTCGCCTTCTCCCCCTCTCACTAACGCCGCTCGTCGCCGGGCGCCGTGGATAGGTGTCCACCGGCGGAGCCCGAACACCCCCTCTCCGCTCGCCTATAAATGGAGCCGCCCCCATCCTCCTCGATCACCATCCACCACTCCCACACACCCCACAAGCGCGTAGGAAACCGTAGCCCGGCCGAGCAGGCCGCGGGCCACCGTCCTCGAGCTCGAGCTCGCCGGCGATCCCCTCTGGTCGTCGCGCTAGCTCCAGCCCCTCCCTGTCCAGGGCGATCCTTCCAGGGCCTCTGCCTCTCTCCGGTGAAGCCATCCCGTCCCCCTGGAGCCCCTGAAGTTGCCTCTTCTCGCCGTCTTCCTCATCTCCGGCAACCACCGCCATGTGCCTCTGCTTGCGAGGTCGATTCCGACGCCGTCCGACCACCCGTAGCTATGCTACGGGTACGGGCAGGTGCGCCTCCACCCCCTCTCTTGATCCCTCCCTCTCATTTTGGCCAAGGAGCCCTCGTCGCCGGCAAGAGCTCCGGCGAAGCCGCGGCCCCCTTCTGTTTCCTTCTCCCCTCCTTCTCACCTGACTAGCGGGGCCTGCTAGTTATCCACTCAGTACGCGCGCGAAGCGGTACGAGTGGTGGCGCCCTGAGGCTTCACGCCTTCGACGTCACCCCCTAGTCTGTTTTATTTAAATTCAAATTCAATCCATTTCGAGAGAGCTTCAAACAGCTATAACTTTTCAACCATATGTCCAAATGAATTGATTCTTTTTGCATTATGTTCTTTGCAAAGAAATCATGCAGCTCACCAAAAATGAGATTTTTCTGAGCTGTCTAGAATTTCTGGTGATTTTCAGAAGAGTTCTTGACATTTTCTTCTTGTGCTTAAATTTATTTTCAGAGGGTGAGGCTTGTCTTGAGGATCACCAGAAGGCTTGTGAATCTCAGCTCCACTAAGGCAAGACACAACAACATTTTCATGGTGTCACATTTTCATGGTGTCATTTCAATATTGATGATTTTCTTACATGAATGAAATGATTAATCCATGCATTTAAATAATTATTATGTTATTTATATTCCGTCAAGTATTTGTTTGTCATTATGCTTGATTTACAGAATGTTTGGAACTAGTTTTGTTGGTAAACAAAAGCTAAGGCCTACTCATGGTAATGATAAAATGATTTGTTATGCATATGAGTAATTACTTAAAGTTATTTTCTTGCATATATAAAATACTTAAATTTGCTAGAAAATATTCCGCTAAGTGCTTGTTTAGCCATTTACAGAATGTTTGAGCCTAACTTGGTTGGTAAAGAAATTAGGATTTGATTGTGGTGATGATAGTAAATTTTGTTATGCATATGAGAAATTAATCGAAGTTATTTTCTTGCATGAGAAAATAATAATACTTGCTGCAAAATATATTGTTAAAGTGCGAGTTACCCTGTCTAGGAAAGTAATATATGTTGTTGATGCTTATGCTTACTATGAATATGGTTGACATCAGTCATTTTCGTTAATATGTGATGCATGTGTAGTATTGCATTTCATGGAATGCTATGACACCGGTCATTTTCATTTTAAGTTGAACCTGAATATAACTCAACTTGTATATATCGTTGACTGGGTCATGGCGCCGTTGAATCGAGATTTTCCCAGTGCAACCACATTTGCCTTTGTGGGAAGGCCTTGATTCGGTCCATTGACATGCCTCTGGTCGGTGCCTCCAACTAGGGAAGGTTATGGACATGCTTACCCTGGCCCGGTGAGCAGGAATAACCTTGTGTGCCTGTTGTTGAGATTATGGTACCGGGTCCCCGAGTGGGATCGTTTTGGCCACGATGGTGGTCGTTGTGTCTTTGGTAGACACGGGGCCACCCAGGACTAGCTCGTTGGGGATTGGGTCAGAGTGGTCGGGAGAGTGTCATGGCAATGGAAGTGTTTTGTTGGAATGCCGTTGGTCCACCCGAATGGGAGTGTGAGGCCATGGGTTCCGTGGTGTGGTTATAGTGTGCTACCTCTACAAAGTGTATAATCTATCGATAGCCGAGTCCACAGTCACGGACGCCTCGTAGTTGGTCCCACCATGAGTCAGCGTTTAATAAACTTGCACACTAAGTCATGAACTTTGCACTGTTAATTATGGTGGAAAGGCCATCGAGATGTTTGAGACCAAATATTGGTCGTGGTTGTGATCACCGTAAGGATCATGAGTTACTCTGGTCAAGACCACGATGGTGGTTGGTTTGTGATCCGAGAACGATCACGGTTGGTAAGTCGGTCCCGAGGGACGTTTATCACAAGAGCATGATCACATCATGTTGGAACATTATTGCATTAATAACTGGTTAATTATCATGATATTGTTTGTCATTATGATTATGCCTATTGTGAGCTTGCAAGTACATTCAGTGTACTGACATGGCGTGTCATTCCAGATTTCAGGAAAGTCGTGTTGGAAAGGAGCGTTGCTCGAGTCTAGATCGTGTCCACATTGGTGTCCCTATGCTATGGAGTTTCCGATACGACGTTGTTCCGCTGCCGCGTAGTTGTTATGATCGAGGCCCGTTTATGTTCAGTAAATAATGTACATATTGTTCAGCCGCACCGTGCGTGCTGCTTGGCCTCAACATCTGTTGTAATATAAACTCTGATCCGCTAGCATCAATAAAGCGGTTGTTTTTCTGTACCAAGATGTTGTGTGTTGCCAGAAGACATGGTCTCTGAGATGGCAATGCAGGGTAAATCGGTCGCTCTGAGCCGGGGTGCCACAGTGAAGCTCCGGGCCGAGCGCGACCTGCTGAGGGCGAAGATTGTCGGTAGTGCGGAGCGGCAGGAGGAGACCACTGCCTTGTTGAAGAGGACCAGTGTCATCGTCGACAAACTTATGGATGAGAATGTCATGCTGCGCATCGAGCACAGAAGGCTGGTGGAGGAATCTGTGGATGCTCTCAAGCGGCATCTTGAGGACAAGAAAGATCTCATCGCCGCTCGCCGCGAAGACTAGTTTCCGCGGCCTGTAGCAACGCATCAAGAAAGTAGAGATCAGCGAGCCAGATCGTTGTCTTCCTTCTTCTTGTGCCCTTGTGTATTTCGGGCGTTGCCGCATGTGGCTTTTTTAAATATGTTCGTAAATATGTAAGACAATTATTATGCATTATCATCGTCCTTATATTCATCAGTCTTGCTATAAGTCACATTCGATGCTATATAGGTCTGTCGGATCTTACATCAACATCCGTGCAAAACTTTCTTTTTAGATTTTCTTTTTTCTCTCTTAAATCTCAGTCCAGTGAGACATAGCCACGCCGTGAAACAGGGGCTCGGGCGCCATTCATGGAGACGTTGGGAGGGAGGTGCGCGGTGGATAGAGGTCAAAGGGCTCTCAACCCGATGAGCACGCGTAGGGGTCTAATCGCACGCCTCTCGTACTCAAATATCAACCCCGCACGACACCTCCTAGCCAATAAAAAAGGGGACGCATGGCGGCACACAATTGGTAAGTAGAACACCCACGGTTTCAATAATACTTGTTTTTCCGATTTGTAACGTGACATCACTTGTTCCAAAATGACTTTGTTGATTGTTAATGTGTTCGCCTTCGCAAATCGGATAGAAAAATTACCACAACATGTTGGTGCCATGTCATGACACCATGCCAAGTTTTATGATTTTCAGGCGTGTTTTAGATTTACAGGAATTAAAAAACCAATTTCTCAATATTTCCAGTCGAGCCACGACGCCCAAATGTGATTTGATTCCCATTTCTTGCATGGGACCTAGAAATTCATCCAAGGACACACATGTGATTTTTCAACCATCTTTGGTGCACTGGAGCATGATCTTGTAGTTCAAATTTTAATTATGCACATTAAATGCCCAGAAATTCAATTACTGTATAAAAAGGCCAAACGAACCCGGAATAATTCCAAAATTTAGCAAGATACTTCTATTTGGTCTAATCTACCTGTGTAAAAAAATTAATGCGGGAGAACGCAGTTTGTGTCGTTTCGCACACGGAGGTGAGATGTTCCCTCTCAGAACCACGAGCCTTCTTGAGAGATGCTCCGGTTTGCGAGAAGCTTAGACCAAAGCTTGTCCCAATTCAGCCAAAAAAATACCACAACATGTTGGTACCATGTCATGACACCATGCCAAGTTTCATGATTTTTAGGCATGTTTTGGATTTATAGGAATTAAAAAACCAAATTTCTCAATATTTCCAACCAAGCCACGACGCCCAGATGTTTGAATTTCATTCCCAATTCTTGCATGGGACCTAGAAATTCACTCAAGGAGACACATGTGATTTTCAACCAACTTTGGTGCACTGGAGCATGAGCATGTAGTTAAATTTGAATTATGCACATTAAATGCCCAGAAATTCAATTAATTTATAAAAAAGGCCAAACAAACCCAGAATAATCCAAAATTTAGCACGATACTTCTATTTGTCTAATCTACTTGTGTAAAAAATTAAGGCGGGAGAAGGCAATGTACGTTGTTTCGCACACGGAGGTGACACGTTCCCTCTTGGAACCACGAGCCTTTTTGAGAGAAGCTCCGGTTTGTAAGAAGCTTATACCAAAGCTTGTCCCAATTCGGCCAAAAAATTTACCACAACACGTTGGTGCCATGTCATGACACCATGCCAAGTTTCATGATTTTCAGGCGTGTTTTGGATTTACATGAATTAAAAAACTAAGTTTCTCAATCTTTCTGGCCGAGCCACGATGCCCAGATGTTTAAATTTCATTCCCATTTCTTGCATGGGACCTAGAAATTCACCCAAGGACACACATGTGATTTTTCAACCAACTTTGGTGCACTCGAGCATGTGCTTGTAGTTCAAATTTGAATTATGCACATTAAATGCCCAGAAATTCAATTAATTTATAAAAAAGGCCAAACGAACCTGGAATAATTCCAAAATTTAGCACAATACTTCTATTTGGTCTAATCTGCCTGTGTAAAAAAATTAAGGTGGGAGAAGGCAGTGTATGTATGTCATTTCACACTCAGAGGTGACACGTTCCCACTCGGAACCACGAGCCTTCTTGAGAGAAGCTCCGGTTTGCAAGAAGCTTGTACCAAAACTTGTCCCAATTGGGCCAAAAAATTTACCACACCGGTTTGGTGCCATGTCATGACACCATGCAAAGTTTCATGATTTTCAGCCATGTTTTGGATTTACATGGATGAAAAAACCAAGTTTCTCAATCTTTCCGGCCGAGCCACGACGCCCAGATGGTTGAATTTCATTCCCATTTCTTGCATGCGACCTAGAAATTCACACAAGGACACACACGTGATTTTTGAACCAACTTTGCTGCACTGGAGCATGTGCTTGTAGTTCAAATTTTAATTATGCACATTAAATGACCAGAAATTCAATTCATGTATAAGAAAGTCCAAATGAACACGGAATAATTCCAAAATTTAGCACGATACTCATATAGTTCTATGTTGCCTCTGTAAAAAATAAAGGGGGCGAGGCATCGTATATCGTTTCACACACAAAGGTGACACGTCCCCCGTCGGGAACAACGAGTCTTCTCGAGAGAAGCTCCGGTTTGCAAGAAGCTTATACCCAAAAACTTGTCCAAATGTGGCCAATTTTTTTTATGACAACATGTTGGTGCCATGAAATGACACCATGCCAAGTTTCATGATTTTCAGGCTAGTTTTGAATTTTTAGGAATTAAAAAACCAAGTTTCTCAATGTTACCGCCCGAGCCACGACGCCCAGATGTTTGAATTTCATTCCCATTTCTTGCATGGGACCTATTAATTCACCCAAAGACACACATGTGATTTTTCAACTAACTTTGGCGCAATGGAGCATGTGCTTGTAGTTCAAATTTGAATTATGCACATTAAATGCCTAGAAACTCAATTAATGCATAAAAATTCCAATTGAAGCCATAATAATTCCAAATTTAAACAAGACACTCATGTAGTTGCACGTTCACTGTACATAAATGTTCTAGCATACACTTCACCATTCTTTCCCTCCGTAACACCATTTTGTCTTTCAAAACATAATGAAAAAATCAGGTATGCCACAAACAGTTTACTAGAAAGAATCGTGTGGGATGCGATATAAAATATCTTGGCGCACCGTCTTGTCTGGCTTATGCAGGAAGCTTTGTCGTCTATAGTCCACCGCCCCCGCTTGAACCACACTTGCGTGCCAGTTTCTCGCGGCACCGAGCAAAATTTTTCTGCCACCGCGGAAATATCTATCTCCCGGCCCCCTCCCTCCCACCAAAAGGCACATTTCCACTATTCCTCCTTGCTTTCCAAGTTCAAACATTCACTGCTAGTTACTGGTAGCTCAGCCTCCTCACCGGCGACGCTTCTTCTTGCAGCGTCACTTCCTCACCGGCTACCCTTCTTCTTGCAGCGCCGCCTCCCCGCCGACGACCCTTCTTCTTGCAGCGCAGCCTCCTCACGGGGACCCTTCTTCTTGTTGTGCGGCCTGCTAGCCGCCGACCCTTCTTCTTGTTGCGTGGCCTCGTCGATATGATTAGGTAATCCACACCCCACCCATACCATCCTCCTCCTTCTCTGTCCCACGTGCCCCGACCAATGGCGCGACACCTTCCGTCGGAATCACTTCCCCCCTCCTCCAATTAAGTGCCGCCCACAGCCATTTTGCACATACTATAACGTCGAGCTCAGTAGCATCTGGTAGCGGCAAATCACGGTCGCACGTGCGCATGAGGTCGCTATGGCTGCCATGCGTGCCGAACGCTAGATCTTGGAGGAGCACCTCGTCTTTGAGGCCATCGTCGACACCGCCATGCGGTTGTCTACATTAAAACAGAGTTCATGATGTTTTCTCGAGGCCACCGCTAGTGCCTTCTAGTGATTTGTCCTCTGTAATGTTAATATGCAATCTGATGTTTGGTTAACAGTTTGGTCCTTTGAAATGTAATGTTCAGTTAACCGTTTGGTCCTATGAAATGTAATGTTCAACTAACAGTTTGGTCCTCTAAAATGTAATGTTCAGTTAACAGTTTGGTCCAACAATTGCTACATTTCGTAGTACTATTCTCAAGCATTCCTTGTTTTGTTAACTGTCTTATCTTCTAGTACATGTTTCTATTCTGCAATGTTGTGCTCAGTTAATTGTTTTGGTACATTTCGTCTGCTGCCCATTTAACTGTTTGGTTCAATTCTGCAATTTGATTTTCATTTTCTATGGGTATAATTTTGTATTGTTATGCATATGAAATAAATCGAATTTGGCTGTACTCAATACATATTCTACTGATAGTATGGCAACTCTCAGTTAACCAGATCAAGATCTTCCTTATGTGTGTTGTGGGGAAACAATGGGAGACACTACGGTTTACCGCCGAGGTATGCTCATGCATGGTCCTTTCGCTAATAGCACATTATTGTGCAGTTGCATGAATCATTCTAATACTTAGGTTTCTTACAAGTTGATCTTGCACATGTAGGTCCTGCTGTCAGAGGCTTAGACCCACTGTTAGACCCATTTTGCATATGGGGAAATGAGATGTCCATGAATATCAGTCAAGTCTAGAAACTCAGAAAGATTGTTAGGATGAAGAAACTTGCAACAAATAACAGCAAGATCTTTGTTTGCACAATGAAGAAGACATCAGTCAACTATAGGATGGTACTAACTCTTTTACCTTGTTTTTACCCCTTGCGCCATTTCAAATTTATAACAACAATTTATGCATATCTTTGTTTTCAGTACTTTTCAAAGAAGTTCACCGATAATTACCTCTCAAACCACCTGCATGGTCAAGAGGTGAGGAAGACATTCATTCAACACCCACGGTACAATATTGAAGTCTTCCTGAAGAGGACGAAGGTTGGGCGGGGACATTCAACATCACTAAAGGCTCAATATCACTAAAGGCTCATTATCCATAGCTACTAGCCTAAAGTTGCAAGGACATTCAACATCACTAA
This sequence comes from Triticum urartu, assembly GCF_003073215.2. Classification (NCBI taxonomy): domain Eukaryota; kingdom Viridiplantae; phylum Streptophyta; class Magnoliopsida; order Poales; family Poaceae; genus Triticum; species Triticum urartu. Next base: position 393,604,487 of record NC_053025.1, read on the forward strand.
AGGCTCAATATTTTCCTTCCGCTTCTGCAGTTTCCCAGATGAGATTCGTATATCTATTTACCGTGTATGATGCTGCTTTCCAAAGGTTTTCGTTGTTGCATGTGAAACTTGGTGCTATTGTGTAATGGTGTAACTAAGTGTTGAAGCTATCTGATGTAATTCGATTATGAAATCCTGGTTGCCGTTATACGAATATGAAATATCTGGTGTGTTTTATAAGAAATATCAATTTGATTACTACATGAATTATCAATAATAGGCTAATTACCATGCTTATTGGGGTTTTTTATTGCAGACGGTTACTCAGACAACACCGTGTGCGATGAACTCAAACAACCCACATGGTTCCTAGAAAGTAGGCGCGTTCGGTCAACTAACAATCACACATGGCTTCCGGGAGAGAACTGTTTGCGTTAGGACACCTTGCACAAACGTTTCCACACACAAAACTGTGTGTGATATACATACAAATGGAAATGTTTTTCCTGGATTCGCCGCGTGGGATGTACATACGAATGGAAACGATTGGGTTTCGATGCCTCGCTAGATCGCACATGAGCTCATTTTGTTTGCCAGGAGGGCCTATCCCCGACGGTTTCTGGTTTGTGTGGGAAGGACCCCCTATCATCCACACTCACCTGGCGACGGTTCCAAGCGCCGTTGGGGAAAGGGGTTAAAAACCATTTGTATAGCAGGTCTCTGCACCAGTGACAGTTCACTCAGACGAACTATTTTTGATTAGGAACACAACAGAAACAGTTCAGTTTAACAGGATGTTTGTGATATGCGGCATACAGTTCACATAGATGAATTGCTTGCTGTGAGCCAAAAGAACACAAACGATTCTTGTAAAGAAGATGTGTGTGATATGAGACAAACAACCCACTCTGATGAACTGTTTGCGATGAGAAAATATAATACAAACGGTTACTAGAGTTAATTCGTGTGTGATTCTATGTGTATTAAAAACTTTGAAAATGCATACTAGTTGCTTGCGATGGCTAGGATTATCGCGCACGATGCGTGTGCGAGTACTCATGTACGATGATTAGTAAGTTACACATGCGTTTCCTTATGTTAACACATGTGTGGTAACACGTGACACCACATATGGTTGTCGGGTTGTGTGTGTGTCAGCGTCCTGGGAACGGGGGTCCCCAGACTTGCCTGCCTGCGGCCCGCTGCGTGGCTAAGCCAGCAGGCCGTACGACCCATCTTCATCAACAAGGCATCCAAGACCCTCGCGAGGGGCCAAGCCTCGTGAGAAGGACAACACGGGACCTCCTCTGGAGCGGCCTAGTCAGGCAGGCTCATGAGGAGCAGAGATATCAAGGCGAGGCGAACCCCATGAGGCTCTGGTGACGTGAGCCATGATGATCGACACCAGGCGGGCGCCAGCACACGCAGCGTCCTTGTTTCCTCTTTGGTGCTAAGGAAACCAGCGCGGGCAAGGAGTACCGAGGTATCAGGCAAAGGTTGCCATTTTGGTGCAACAAGACCAAGACCAGAAGGACGGCAAGACGGAGGTCATTGTGGAGCCCCAGACGGCGTCACCACCAGAGCCTTTCGCAGGTGTAGACCACCTTTTGTCAGGATAGCTTGTACTAGTTGTCCCCCTTCAAATTAGCCCGCTATTGTTGGCTCCTTTCCCGCCCAATATTTGGGAAGAGGACCAGGGCCTGGATAAGTAGGACTAGCCACCATGGGGGCGAGAGGACGTCATCTTAGACCACTCTATCTCCCACACAAGTGAGCCACGCACAAGAACACCTCAACCTCAGGAGGCTATTCTTCCCCTTGTGTTGTTCATCATTAGCCCAAGAGGCAATCCACCACCACTACACTGGAGTAGGGTGTTACACCACAACGGTGGCCCGAACCAGTATAAATCCTGTGTCTTTCTGTGTTGCGAGTTCGTCGAGTTCGTCCGCGAGATCTTAGCGAGCTAGGGCGTAGATCAATGGGAGGAAGAGACTTCGCGCGCACCCAGTGTTCAAACCTTAAGGGTTTGCCAGAACCCCACATCTGTAACGACCCGACCCAAAATCGGTCAAGTCTCTGTGTAGTTGTACCATCCCAAGATCATGCTGGCACACACAGTACATTGATGAAAAGATTCAAAGTTCAATCACACCTGAATTTATTACACGATTCTCATATTGAGTCTTTATTACATCATAATAAATTCGGCCGAAGGCCAACTCAGGAGAAATAAACTAAATATGCTACGGAAACATAGACAAATAGCGAGTCCATCCGACTCCATAGGGAAATCGCCAAGCGTAGATCGTAGCCTCACTCCTGGTCGGAAAACTCCTCTGCAACATGAGACGTTGTAGCCGTGTAGGTCAGCATTTAGAATATGCCGGCAAGTCATAGATAGAACAACAATGATAAAGCTAACACTATATGCAATTTGGCTATGGGGCTCTAAGTTCTATGGGGCTTACAATTATTACAAAATGTTGGTAGTTATTAGGATGGTTCCGCCAACCAATGTCTCATTCCCAATTATTAATTAACCCCTCAATTAATTTATTCGTTCGGTGTTGAGATTTCCGAAATACTCTAGTTTCCAGAGGCTCATTTGTCTGTAACCGGGGACACGGCTAATCGATTAGGTTGTTACTCTGCAGAGTCTTGTGCACTTTACCTGCAAGAATCGTTCCCTCCTTTATGTCCTCGCACTGCCTGGTGTTTGAAGACGGGATGAATGAAACAGGGTCTTCCGTAGAGTTTCTCTGAGCACTGCCGGTACCCATCCATGTCCTACCGTTCTTCTACATCTGCTGGCACCGTCCGTCCAGAGTCGCCTCAGGTCAACCCAGCCAGAGCCCATAATGGCTTGCGGCTGCACAGGTAAGCTTTCGGTCAAGGGGTATCCATCCGTCTCTTCGTGGCTGGATGAAGCTTTCCGCAAGATGTCATGGCGCTTCTCCATGCATCCCGGCCATCCGCTGGTTTCTCCAGGGTGCCCGTCAACCGTCCTCCACCCAATAGTGAATTTGAAGTCCATCTTGATCTTGAAGTCATGGGGTTGTCATCATCTTGACTCTCACATCTCCCTTATGAATCTCTCAACCAACCCCGTCTACGAGCATAGCAAGGTAAACTACATCGTCCCGGGCAATAGTATTGTGTTCATCCTACCTCATGATACTACTTAAGACATAACTTCAAATTCTCCTACTGCATGCATGGTGGGGAGGAATAATTCTAATGCAACAAAATCATAGGTATTGTAAAACATGATCAAATGACTTGCCTGGCTGATGGTCTTCAAACGCTAGTGACTCGAGGTAGCAAGCTTCGCACTCCAGAAATTCTATCGAGTCAAACAATACCACAAATAAGTATTTCACTAAATAACATAATAGCAAGCTAAAGGAAAACACACAAGCACTCAAACCAAAATCAAATAAAACTCATGGAAAAAATAATCAAGGTTTTCATCACATCAAGCAACAACAAAGAAATAGTTTTAACCTACTAACACTTTTCTTAACAGAACCAAAACAATGGTTTTGCTAACTAACATAAAGGAAAACAACATATAAACTAGATGCAAAAGGAATCACACCAATATCTATTATAGAACTCCTGTTATACCTAAAACAAAACTAATAAGAAAATAAAATAAAACATTTTATTTTGCTGTAAATAAATGTTCACCCTCTGTAACTACAGAAACTAATCTAAAATAAAATATAGCAAGGGTAAATTAAAATTCTATAATAACTAGAACATCAGGAAACAGCAGCAAGCGAAATAAAACTAGAAAAGCTTGATTTCAACTAAAACTAATTTTAACATAATCTATAAATACCCAACAAGTTACTAGTGCTAGGCTCGGTCAAAACTAAGCAGTGGAAAAAAGCATCACCTAAAAATAATAATTCTAGCTCAATTTATAGCAGAAATACTAATCTGACCAAAACTAATATAAAACTATTTTTATAAACTTAAACATGGCCGAATCTAATTTCTGCAGAAGCTACAAGAAATTTCTAAACTAACAAAAAAAGAATCAACTAAAAATAATAAATAACCTAAAAGATACAGATTTTACAAGAACAGAACTATACTGTTTTAAAAACAGAAACAAAGAATAAAACTAAAACAACTAGGGTGCTAACAGGCCGAAACAGTGAGCGCTCTAAAATTATCTAACACACGGACGATCAGTAGGTCACTGTGTCCATGGGCTAACAGATATAAACCAATCGGTTTGGTCTAATTAAAACTAGTAACTAAACCGGAAACAAACCGCAAAATAAAACCGGTCTAATAAAAAAACCTACCCATTCGCTATTTCTAATCTACACCGTAGGTTGCCGATCGAACAGTGGGTTGGGGTCCGGCGGCTTACCGCGGCGGTCGACGGCAAGGAGGGCTCAGGCGTTGGTGGAGGTGGTGTTCCGGTGGTCCGTGGCGGCGGCGGCGAGGTCGGGGTGATGCGGGGGAGCGAGGCGGAGGCGGTGGTGGAGTTGTTGGACCTCGGGGACGGCGCGGACGTCGAGGCGTGGCGAAAACAGAGGCCGGTGCTCTGCAGCTCCGGCGACGGGCGGTGATGCTCAAGGCGGCGGCTCCGGCGATCCCTGGACGGAGAGAGGATGTCAGGGAGGTGCGCGCGGTTGAGGGGTTTCGGCTGACAAGATTTGAGGGCAGGGGGATCCTCACCGGAGTCGGAACATACGGCGGACTGCGGCGGTCGACGGCAAGATCCAAAGGAGGATGGCGTGAGCTGCGGTGGGTTTTGGGCTAGGGTTTTAGCGGGATTCGGAAGAGGAGGGGTAGGGCTATTTATAGGACATCAACTTGGAGTAGGGGCCAACTCGGGATCGTGATCCCGAGGAATCCGGACGCGGCGGCCGCGTCGAACGCGCTCTGGCGTGGCATAGCGTGGCGAGGTGGAAAGAGATGAGGTGGGGCCGGCGCGTCGGTGAGAGAGAGGGGGAAGGGTTCAGTCAGGCGCTGAGGCAGGCCGGCTCGGGTGTTGGTGCGGCTCGGGTGTGGGCTGGGCCGGTTGGCCTGGCCAGCTTGGGGTTCTTTCCCCTTTTTATAAAGGCAGAGAGAAAAAGTTAAACTAAGAGAAAACTCTAATATTTTTATATAGGACATATATATATATATATCAAAATTCTCACAGGAATTAATCCTATAACGTGGACATTTTTCCAGAGGCAAAACACAAACTAAAAAAAGCATTTTCTGCAACTCCAAATAAAATTCAAATTTGAATTCAAACCTTTTGGCAATATTTTCTTCTGACATTTTTGGAGTGTCATGTTAGCTCCTCTCATATTTTTTTTCTCAAGTTTTTGTCAGGGATAACTTTCAATTGCCAAGGTGAATCCAACTCAAACAACAACTCAAATGCCTCTGAAAAAAATATCCAAATGCCACACAATTCAAACAAAATGCATAGATGCTTAACTAATGTTTGTAAAACATTCCAAATTGAAAATTTGGGATGTTACAAACCTACGCACCTTAAGATGAATCTTGCCCTCGAGATTCGGGTTGGCTAGCAAATAGGTGCGGGTGGTCCTGACGGAGATCTTCTTCTCGCTCCCAGGTGGCTTCCTCCTCGGAGTGGTGGCTCCACAAAACCTTGCAAAACTTGATGATCTTGCTACGGGTAACTCTGTTCGCAGTCTCGAGAATTCTGACGGGTTTCTCCTCATAAATCAGATCACTATCCAGCTGTATGGCCTCTAGGGGCACTGTGTCTCTCAAAGGAATATCGGCCATCTCGGCACGGCATTTCTTCAGCTGGGATACGTGAAAGACATCGTGAACTCCTGACAATCCTTCTGGCAATTCCAGCTTATACGCAACTTCTCCTCTGCGTTCGAGGATTTTGTAGGGGCCAATGAACCTGGGTGCTAATTTTCCTTTAACCCCAAATCTCTTGATTCCACGAAGTGGGGACACACGGAGATATGCTCGGTCTCCAACTTCATACGTTATCTCCTTGCATTTACTGTCGGCATAACTCTTCTGTCTCGACTGGGCTATCTTGAGTCTATCTCGAATCATCTTGACTTTCTCTTCAGAGTCTCTGATAAGATCGGGACCAAAAAGTTTTCGGTCTCCAACACCATCCCACAGCAATGGTGTTCTGCACCTCCTCCCGTATAGAGCTTCGAAAGGGGCCATCTTTAGACTGGTCTGATAGTTGTTGTTGTACGAGAACTCTGCGTATGGCAAATTATCATCCCAGCTAGACCCATAGTCTAGCGCACAAGCTCTCAACATGTCCTCCAGAATCTGGTTGACCCTCTCGGTCTGTCCATCTGTCTGCGGATGAAAAGCTGTACTGAACTCTAGCCTCATACCCAAGGTTTCATGCAACTGATTCCAAAACTTTGAGGTGAACTGTGTTCCTCTATCTAACACGATACTCTTCGGAACTCCATGCAGACATACGATCCTGGTCATGTATATCTTGGCTAACTTGGCGCTGGTATATGTAGTCTTCACGGGAATGAAATGAGCTACCTTGGTCAAGCGATCAACTACTACCCAGATAGAATCATAACCTAAACGGGTCCTGGGTAATCCTATGATAAAATCCATTCCAAGTTTTTCCCATTTCCACTTGGGAATCAGCAGTGGTTGAAGTAACCCTGCCGGCTTCTGATGTTCCGCCTTTACTCGCTGACAATAATCGCATACTGCTACGTACTCGGCAATATCCTTCTTCATACCTATCCACCAGAAACTTTCCTTCAAGTCCAGATACATCTTGGTGTTGCCTGGGTGAATCGAGTATGGTGAGTCATGGGCCTCCTGAAGAATTAACTTCCTGACCTCTGGGTCATTAGGCACATAGATACGATCCTCAAACCATAAAGTTCCGTGTTCATCCTCACGAAAACCTTTAGCCTTTCCGTTACTCATCTTTTCCTTTATCTCTGCAATTTCCTTGTCCGTCGTCTGCGCTTCACGGATCTTTTCGGTCAGAGTGGACTGAATATCCAAGGTGGCGACAAATCCTCTTGGTACTATCTCCAATCGGAGATCTCTGAGATCGTCGGCTAAATTCTGAGGTAATCCTCCAGCTATGAGGGTGTTCACATGGCTTTTACGGCTCAAGGCATCTGCTACAACATTTGCTTTCCCTGGGTGATAATGCAATCTCATATCATAGTCCTTGATCAATTCAAGCCATCTCCTTTGTCTGAGGTTCAACTCCTTCTGCGTGAAAATGTACTTCAAGCTCTTATGATCCGTGTAAACATCACAACTATTTCCGACAAGGAAATGTCTCCACATCTTGAGTGCGTGCACTACGGCTGCACACTCCAAATCATGTGTGGCATAATTCATCTCGTGAGGTCGTAGCTGTCTGGAGGTATAAGCTACAATTTTTCCTTCCTGCATGAGCACTCCTCCGAGTCCTTGACGAGAAGCGTCACAATACACCTGGTAATCCTTGTGTATGTCCGGCAAAATGAGTACTGGGGCTATAACCAGACGTTTCTTCAACTCCTGAAAACTGGCTTCACAATCCTCGGTCCAAATGTACTTGGTTTCCTTCTTCAACAGCTCGGTCATGGGTTTAGCAATCTTGGAGAAATTCTCAATAAATCTCTGGTAATATCCCGCGAGTCCGAGAAAATTGCGGATCTCCTTGACTGAGGTGGGGGATTGCCAGTTGGTGACCGATTCAACCTTGGTGGGGTCGACTGCTATTCCTTCTCCTGAAATAACATGTCCGAGGAATCCGACTTCCTTCAACCAAAATTCACATTTGCTGAACTTGGCATATAACTGATGTTCTCGGAGTTTGTCCAGGACTAGACGCATACGTTCCTTGTGCTCTTCCTCACTCTTGGAGAAAACCAATATGTCATTGATGAACACCACGACAAACTTGTCTAGATATTCCATAAATACCTTGTTCATCATGCTCATGAAATACGCATGGGCATTAGTTAATCCAAATGACATGACTGTATACTCATATAAACCATACCTGGTGGTGAAAGCTGTTTTGGGTATATCCTGTTCACGAATCTTCAGCTGGTGATACCCTGATCGAAGATCGATCTTGGAAAATACTTTGGCTCCGACTAGCTGATCAAATAAATCATTAATCATCGGTAGTGGGTACTTATTCTTGATGGTCACATCATTCAATGAACAATAATCTACAACCATTCTGAGGGTTCCATCCTTCTTCTCTACCAAAAGAACTGCCCCCCCCCCCAAGGTGACGAACTTGGGCGAATATATCCTTTCTCCAATAATTCCTTGATCTGCTGCTTGATCTCTTCCAAATCATTCGGGGGCATCTGATAAGGTCTCTTGGATATTGGGGCTGTGCTAGGTAATAACTCGATCAAAAATTCTATTTCTCTATCCGGTGGCATTCCTGGTAATTCCTCCGGAAATACATCCGGAAAATCTTGTACTACATGCACTTCCTCCTGAACCACTCCCGTGAGGGAATTCACCTGCTTCTTTATCGGTGTGCGTCTGGATACATACTTGATCCTCTTCTGCTCCGGGGTGGTGAGCAAAATCGTCTTGCGGGCACAGTCGATGTTCCCTTCAAACTTCGTCAACCAGTCCATGGCTAGAATCACGTCCAATCCCTGGGATTCTAAGACTATGAGGTCTACGGGAAAATCATGATTTCCGATGCTGAGGGTTGAATGACAGCCTAAGCCTGCCATCATCTCTCCTCCTGGAGAAGTGACTTGGATCGGGGTTCTAAGGGTCCTAGTGGACAACCCATAATTTTCCACAACTACCCTTGATATGAATGAATGTGTTGCACCAGAATCAAAGAGTACCAATACTGGACGTGAATTTAATAAAAACTTACCAACCATAGTGTCTAGCTGATCATAGATGTCCTCCACGTCAATGTGATTCACCTGAGCACGAGGGAAAGGGTTGGGCTTCTTTGCTGATCTCCCATTGCCGTTGCCGTTTCCATTCCTCTACTTGGCATCTGGACAATCGCTGGCATAGTGTCCCGTCTTCTGGCACTTGAAACAGGTGATATGACTCAGATCCTTCTGAGACGGAGCAGGACGGTGCTGGTTGCCGTTACCTCCATTGCCTGACTTGGGGTTGTTGTCGTGGTTGCGATTGTTCCCATTCCCTCCATGGTTATGTCCTCCATGATTGTGTCCTCCATGGGTGTGATGGTTATGTCCTCCCGAGTATGGGGCATAGCGGGGCTTCTGCTGAGCTCCGGAGTTGTACTTTCCCTGGCCATATTTCCGCTTGCGGCTTTCAATCTGCTGCTGCTTGCCGTCAAGTATAGTGGCCTTGTCTACCAGCTCCTGGTAGTTGTTGAAGGTAGACACCATTAGCTGCATTCCCAGCTCATCATTGAGTCACTCAAGAAACTTCTCCTGTTCTGCGGCATCTGTGGCCACATCATCTGGGGCATATCGAGATAATTTGTTGAACTCATCCACATACTGCCCCACAGTACGGTTCCCCTGGCGTAAGTTGTGGAACTCACGCTTCTTCAGACTCATGGCTCCAGCTGAGACATGCGCGGTGCGGAAAGCCCGCTGGAACTGATCCCATGTCATGGTGGCGACCGGATAAGTGGCGGTGTAGTTTTCCCACCAAGAGGCTGCAGGTCCATTCAGTTGATGTGTGGCAAAACGCACCTTCTCAGCATCTGTGCATCCAGCAGTTGTTAGATCCCTTCCGATCTTGCGGAGCCAATCATCAGCTACAATCGGCTCGGTGCTACTAGAGAACACCGGCGGATTCAACCTTAGGAACCGGGTCAGGTTATCGACAGGGGGTGGTGGCGGTGGATTGTTGTTTTTGCCTTGGTTTTGGATGAGCATTTGCATTAAGGCATTCTGCTGTTGAATCAGCTGGGTGAGCTCCGGCGGGAAAGCGAAACCGGGGTCACGTCTCAGAGGCATCTGGTGTTATGGAGTGGATGATAAATTAGAATAGAACAAGGGTCTAATGAGAAAATAGCACTACCCAAATGAATGCACAAACACAATCACACCAATCATTTATTCATTCATCTCAAACAAGGTTCAAACTCGGATTACAAGATCTCACGACTAATCAAAAATAACGGCCTAACTGATCGACGAAAATAAAATAACATGGCGGTCGACTAAATTTCTTCATCAATTATCCCTGCGTCCTCTGGTGCGTCATCCTCTGGTGCGGCGCCTCCTCTTGCGGCTTCCTTCGGTGGAGCTCTCTTCATAATCCCGGTCATTGCTCACGAGAGGTCCATCATCTCCACTCAGGAAAAGGTCTTCTCCCAGATCCATCTTCTCCTCCAGTGTGGCAATATATTTCTTCCGGTCCTCGAGTCTTTCCATAAAATCCTTGACTTCATCCTCATGCTCATTGTGGGCTTCACGTACTGCATCTTCCAGTTCAATTTCACGAAGATGCAACTTTTGGACCGTCTTCAAGATCCTGCGCGTCTGAATCTCTAGAGCCCTGATGTGAGCCTCCAAGTCTTGGACATATGAGTGAACGGGGTCATCATCTATGGTGCGGATAATCTCTCCATCTGCAGTCCTGCGAGAAATCATGGTGTGGTCTGATCCAACAAGCTCGGTCCTATATTTGTCCTGGATGCGTCCAAGTGCACTATGAACTGCTATGTCTCTCCTGAGGATCCAAGTGGGAGTAGTGAACCTAAAGTCAACGGGCGCCGAAAGACTTCCATAAGTCCTCCCTGGTATGTGCACGTTAATCCTATAACGACGGTCTTTTGGAAATGCCATGATAGGGGTCCCGGTGATAGACGACAGAGCAATCTTCAATTCCTTGGTGATCTGGACCAGCCTCCTGCCGAAAAGCATTGTCTCATCTGGCTGGCAAAACTCCGGGAGCAGAAATGGGATGAACTTGACGGCCATCTAGAATGTATAAATCGGAGAGAAGTCAGAAATGAACAAGGGAGTATTACTGAATGATAAGGACATAAAATAAAATAGTTTCTTCCTATGGCTTTCCGACCCTAGGGGTTACGTCCTACGGTCAGCGTGTGCTCTGAATACCATCTCTGGAACGACCCGACCCAAAATCGGTCAAGTCTCTGTGTAGCTGTACCATCCCAAGATCATGCTGGCACACACAGTACATTGATGAAAAGATTCAAAGTTCAATCACACCTGAATTTATTACACGATTCTCATATCGAGTCTTTATTACATCATAATAAATTCGGCCGAAGGCCAACTCATGAGAAATAAACTAAATAAGCTGCAGAAACGTAGACGAATAGCGAGTCCATCCGACTCCATAGGGAAATCGCCAAGCGTAGATCGTAGCCTCACTCCTGGTCAGAAAACTCCTCTGCAACATGAGACGTTGCAGCCGTGTAGGTTAGCATTTAGAATATGCCGGCAAGTCATAGAGAGAACAACAATGATAAAGCTAACACTATATGCAATTTGGCTATGGGGCTCCAAGTTTTATGTTTTTTTGCGAAAAAGCCAGTTTTTCCCTACAACAAAGGACTTGCTTACAGTTACTACAAAATGTTGGTAGTTATTGGGATGGTTCCGCCAACCAATGTCTCATTCCCAATTATTAATTAACCCCTCAATTAATGTATTCGTTCGGTGTTGAGATTTCCAAAATACTCCAGTTTCCAGAGGCTCATTTGTCCATAACCGGGGACACGGCTAATCAATTAGGTTGTTACTCTGCAGAGTCTTGTGCACTTTACCCACAAGAATCGTTCCGTCCTTTATGTCCTCGGACTGCCTGGTGTTTGAAGACGGGATGAACGAAACAGGGTCTTCCGTAGAGTTTCTCTGAGCACTACCGGTACCCATCCATATCCTACCGTTCTTCTACATCTGTTGGCACCGTCCGTCCAGAGTCACGCCTAAGGTCAACCCAGCCAGAGCCCATAATGGCTTGCGGGTGCACAGGTAAGGTTCCGGTCAAGGGGTATCCATCCGTCTCTTCGTGGCTGGGTGAAGCTTTCCGCAAGATGTCATGGCGCTTCTCCATGCATCCCGACCATCCGCTGGTTTCTCCAGGGTGCCCGTCAACCGTCCTCCACCCAGTAGTGAATTTGAATTCCATCTTGATCTTGAAGTCATGGGGTTGTCATCATCTTGACTCTCACATCTCCCTTATGAATCTCTCAACCAACCCCGTCTACGAGCATAGCAAGGTAAACTACATCGTCCCCGGCAATAGTATTGGGTTCATCCTACCTCATGATACTACTCAAGACATAACTTCAAATTCTCCTACTGCATGCATGGTGGGGAGGAGTAAATCTAATGCAACAAAATCATAGGTATTGTAAAACATGATCAAATGACTTGCCTGGCTGACGGTGTTCAAACGCTAGTGACTCGAGATAGGAAGCTTCACACTCTGGAAAATCTATCGAGTCAAACAATAGCACAAATAAGTATTTCACTAAATAACATAACAGCAAGCTAAAGGAAAACACACAAGCACTCAAACCAGAATCAAAGAAAACTCGAGGAAAACAAAATCAAGGTTTTCATCATATCAAGCAACAACAAAGAAATAGTTTTAACCTACCAACACTTTTCTTAACAGAACCAAAACAATGGTCTTGCTAACTAACATAAAGGAAAACAGCATATAAACTAGATGCAAAAGGAATCACACCAATATCTATTATAGAACTCCTGTTATACCTAAAACAAAACTAATAGGAAAATAAAATAAAACTTTTTATTTTGCTGTAAATAAATGTTCACCCTCTGTAACTACAGAAACTAATTTAAATAAAATATAGCAAGGGTAAATTAAAATTCTATAATAACTAGAACATCAGGAAACAACAGCAAGCTAAATAAAACTAGAAGAGCTTGATTTCGACTAAAACTAATTTTAATATAATCATTAAATACCCAACAAGTTCCTACTGCTAGGCTAGGTCAAAACTAAGCAGTGGCAAAAAGAATCACCTGAAAATAATAATCCTAGCTCAATTTATAGCAGAAATACTAATCTGACTAAAACTAATATAAAACTATTTTTATAAACTTAAACATGGCTGAATCTAATTTCTACAGAAGCTACAAGAAATTTGTAAACTAACAAAAAAAGAATCAACTAAAAGTAATGAATAACATAAAAGATACAGATTTTACAAGAACAGAACTATTCTGTTTTAAAAATAGAAACAGAGAATAAAACTAAAACAACTAGGGCGCTAACGGGCCGAAACAGTGAGCGCTCTAAAATTATCTAACACGCAGGCGATCAATAGGTCACTGTGTCCATTTGCTAACAAAAATAAACCAATCGGTTTGGTCTAACTAAACCTAGTACCTAAACCCGAAACAAACCGTAAAATAAAACCGGTCTAATAAAAAAACCTACCCATTCGCTATTTCTAATCTACACCGTAGGTTGCCGATCAAACGGTGGGTTGGGGTTCGGTGGCTTACCGCGGCGGTCGACGGTGAGGAGGGCTCGGGCGTTGGTGCCGGTGGTGTTCCGGTGGTCCGGGGCGGCGGCGGCGAGGTCGGGGTGATGCGGCGGAGCGAGGCGGAGGCGGTGGTGGAGTTGTTGGTGCTTGGGGACGGCGCGGATGTCGAGGCATGGCGAAAACAGAGCCCGGTGCTCTGCAGCTCCGGCGACGGGCGGTGATGCTCAAGGCGGCGGCTCCGGCGATCCCTGGACGGAGAGAGGATGTCAGGGAGGTGCACGCGGTTGAGGGGTTTCGGCTGACAAGATTTGAGGGCAGGGGGATCCTCACCGGAGTCGGAACATACGGCGGACTGCGGCGGTCGACGGCAAGATCCAAAGGAGGAGGGCGTGAGCTGCGGTGGGTTTTGGGCTAGGGTTTTAGGGGGATTCGGAAGAGGAGGGGTAGGGCTATTTATAGGACATCAACTTGGAGTAGGGGCCAACTCGGGATCGTGATCTCGAGGAATCCGGACGCGGCGGCCGCGTCGAACGCGCTCTGGCGTGGCATAGCGTGGCGAGGTGGAAAGAGATGAGGTGGGGCCGGCGCGTCGGTGAGAGAGAGGGGGAAGGGTTCAGTCAGGCGCTGAGGCAGGCCGGCTCGGGTGTTGGTGCGGCTCGGGTGTGGGCTGGGCCGGTTGGCCTGGCCAGCTTGGGGTTCATTCCCCTTTTTTTAAAGGCAGAGAGAAAAAGTTAAACTAAGAGAAAACTCTAATATTTTTATATAGGACATATATATATATATATATCAAAATTCTCACAGGAATTAATCCTATAACGTGGACATTTTTCCAGAGGCAAAACACAAACTAAAAAAAGCATTTTCTGCAACTCCAAATAAAATTCAAATTTGAATTCAAACCTTTTGGCAATATTTTCTTCTGACATTTTTGGAGTGTCATGTTAGCTCCTCTCATATTTTTTTTTTCTCAAGTTTTTGTCAGGGATAACTTTCAATTGCCAAGGTGAATCCAACTCAAACAACAACTCAAATGCCTCTGAAAAAAATATCCAAATGCCACACAATTCAAACAAAATGCCTGGATGCTTAACTAATATTTGTAAAACATTCCAAATTGAAAATTTGGGATGTTACAACATCTGACATTTGGCGCGCCAGGTAGGGGTGCGCCGGAGCTTCTTCTCCGACAATCGACTTGCAGACGCACCGCGGCCGCGATGTCCGATGATCCAAGAGCTGACCCCGACCGCTGGGCAGCCTGGCCAGCCCGGTCGTCGCCGCCTGCCTTTGAAGACCTCAACCCCGCGCTCCAGGCGGCCCGAGCGCCACCCAATCCTGCGGGGTGCGGGCGACGCGGCGGGGCGTCAGCTACCCTTACTCCACGACAAGTACGAGCCGCTGCCAGAGCAGCAAGCCACGCCGCGGAGACGGCGCCCACTACAAAAAAACACACTTCCGTGATGATACGTGTTTGTCACAGTAGGTCGCTTTTTTGTCATGCATGTACATCCATGACAAATTTATGACAGAATCAAGATAGTCATACCTGTGCTGTCGTAGAAGTGTTCCATCACATTACCAAAATTATCATCATGGAAGTGTCCGATTCCATGACGATAAATCGCGCGTCACAGAAGTGCTTTCGTCAAGGGTGACCGACACGTGGCAACCACCGTAACGGAACGCCGTTAAGCTATCGTGACGGGTTTTGGATCCGATAACCCGTTAACAGCCCCGACCAATGGGGATTTTCCACGTGTAAAATCATCATTGGCTAGAGGAAACACGTGTCGGCTCATCGTCGGGACAGATGTCATCCACTCACTGGACAGAAGGCGCCTATGATACGTCGACACAAGGCATGGCCCAACGAGTTTAAATGGGCCGGCCCAACTAAAGGCCCACAAGATTTTGTGGACCATAATGGGCCGGCCCAGCTAAAGGCCCACGAGATTTTGCGGACCATAATGGGCTGGCCCAGCTAAAGGCCCACAAGATTTTGCGGGCCATAATGGGCCGGCCCAGGTATAGGCCCACAAGATTTTTGTGTGTCGTAATGGGCCGGCCCAGGTAAAGGCCCACAAGATTCTTGCGGATCATAATTGGCCGGCCCAGCTAAAGGCCCATGAGATTTCGCCGACATTAATGGGCCGGCCCAACTGTAGGCCCACAAGATTTTGAGGACCCTAGTAGGCCGGCCCATTAACTGCCTGCCATGTTTTGGGCCAAATGTCGGCCCATATTTGATCCGGTCCATTATTGGCCTGCCACGCTCCGGGCCTAATAGTGGCCCATATGAGATCCGACCCGTTAAAGGTCTACCACGTTCTGGGCCAAATTACGGTCCAGATCAGGTCCGGCCCTTTAAGAGGCTTTGGGCTCAATTATGGCCCATATCAGATTCGGCCCGTCAACTGAACACTATGCTTTTGGGCCCACTTGCTAAAGGCCCACTTAGTAATTCGGCCTGAATATAGTTTTGCCCTGTTAAGGACCCATTTAACAATTCGGCCCTATATTAATTTTAGCCTGTTAAAAGCCCGTCATATAGTTGGGCCTAACTACGGCCCGGTTTGCATTCGGCCTGCTCGCAGCCGATATCTGATTGGGCCAAACAAGGACCGAGACAATTTTTTGGCCAATTAAAAGCCCGTGATTTGATTCGCACAATCATGGGCCGGGGTTCATTTCGGGTTGTTGCTGACCCGTGAGCTGTTCGGCACGTTTCAGGCCCAACCTGCATCGTGATTGCATGACGGCCCGATTATGTACCGTAATTTTACGGTTTGGCCGGTTTACTGCGAAGACAGGATATATATACAGTAAAATAACTGCAGCATTGTGAATAAGAACAAAAACCTAGACGATACAATAAAGAAATTACGGCATATTACATCCACTCGGCATCAAATTTCGCCACTATGATAATAAAGTACAAGCAGACAGCAGATTACATACACTGGGCATCAAACATCGCCACCAGTGCAAATAAACAAGCCGATAAAATAATATACAAAACCGATAGCACTTCAATAGAGTTAAAGAAAGGTTAGCCCTGCTGGGGAGCTGTAGCGCAAGCAGCTGAGCAAGATGATGAGACTGCGCTTGTTCAACACTTATATCTTCCTCACTCTGAAAGATAAACAAGCAGACATATGACAGGTTTTGCACATAAAAGTATCAGTGCTGACAATTCATCACATTTCTTACTGACTAATAAAGTGACACACTTCAAATTTGCATTAACACAATATGGTATTGTTCAGGTCAAGACATGGCAGGAAATGACATTGTGAAGGAGTTGGCAGCTTCATGACACCACTGGATTACAGATCAAGAACTCATAAGTATCAACGGTTAGTGTGCTGTCAATTTATACCATTTCAGATTGGCAAATAGAGAAACGGTTTAAATAATAGTAGAATGAAATGACATTGTTCATAGTTAAGACATTGCAGAATATGACATTGTGCTGTAGTAGGTAGGTTCACCACACCACAGGATTACGGATGAAGAACAGAAGCATACATACAATGCAAAAGAAGATCACTTGCTCTGTATAGTTTAATTTACATGGTATGAAGAAGGAACTTGGTTGTACAACTGAAAACTTAAATTGAGAAAGGACAAACTTTTGCTTATGAACTACCTATAATAAACCTTAAACAAGAAATTTGATGCAAACACCAAAAATAAATAGCTATTGCAGTCATGCCTAACCAAATATATAAAACAAAGTTTGAAGGCTTGAGATGGACAAACTTACATTATTGGTGAAGACAGGCTCTATAAAGGCCTTGTCCATGCTGATGGGGGGGGGGGGCAATTCAAGAAGTTTACCACAGAATCTTCTTCAAAAGCATTGCCTTTATTCTACATTTTGTTAAGAGTAAATATAGATGTGATAATATACGAAAAAATGGAGAATATTTAAGATAAGATGAAGAGTGATGCTACATAACCAAGTAGCTATAAATGTAAGTGCAGCGATACAGGCAAAAGGTACAGCCAAGAGCAATGCGCATCTAAACTTCTTCAATACCAACCTTATGGAAAGAGTAAATATAGATCTGATGTGTAGAAATTGGAGGGCAAAGGAAAATAAGCTGCAGAGTGATGGTACATGAACAACTACCTGTCATTATAAGTACACTGATAAAGGACAACATATACTTACAAGAACAATGCAGAGCTAAAAAAACATTGGCATTGGATATATTCTACACTAATGTAACCATTCATATAGATCGGATAATTTGGAGTGAACAATTGATAAGCAAGCTATCATGCATACTGCTGTCACATAATGAACCAGGTATGTATGCAAGTACAGTGATACATGACAACAGGTACTAACAAGAGCAAAGCATTGGGCAGCATATTTGCGATATCCTGTCGTTCTTGTCAAACCGGAATTCTTCTTCGAGAAGATTTCCTGCAAAAAAGATCCATAAGGCACATGCGGAAAAGTAGAAGTTCAAATTGTCATGTGATTTCATAGATAGTACCTCATCTTGGGAACGAGACCAGTGCATAACAAGGTTTTTCCATTCAATGTCTTCTAAATTTAGCACAGGAGACTTCACCAGAAATTCGTTTATAGACTTGCCATCAAAGTGTGATTTCCTCAGGTAACACCGATACTGCTCCAATGCTTCCTTGAAAAGCACAAGCAAGCTTTGCTCGTCATGACTATCCAGATAAACCCTCGCCTAGTTACAACAATGTAATGTAAATCACTGATGTGTTCTATCAGCAGAAAATAGGAAAATAATAACCATGAATAATAGCACTTACACGTAATGGTGTTTGTCTTCACAATAATCTTCCCATGATGGGAATATATGCACGTAGTCCCTAACAACATTGAAAGCATTGTCTTTTAAACTGGGAATAAATGGAATGGGGTTCCAATCTGTAGGAATTGGCCATCTCTACAGTTGGGATAGGTCTTCGGCCAGTGGACTTGCTGTACTTTTTGCTGGAGTGGGATTTTTCTGTGGTACAGCTGGTGCTATGGCAAATGAAATCGGTATACCTTTTGCTGGAGTGCAGGTCCTATGTGGTGGGGCTAGTGGTGTGGCCAGTGAAGTATGGGTACAGTCTGCTGGAGTCGGTCCTACGTTTTGTGTCACTGGTTGTACAACCAATATAAGTGGGGTGCTGTCTGATTTCTCCGGCACCACCACATTTTTCAAAGACTTTGCTGGTGCTCCTTCAGGTTCGGCAATCACCCTCTTCCTTTTTGATGTCTGATGCACAAGAACAACATTTGAGTGGAAAAACATGGTATGATGACAGATGGAATATGTATTGATAATGGATGGGCATGGCATCTCGGCATATATGATGAGTAAACTAAGCAG
This sequence comes from Triticum urartu, assembly GCF_003073215.2. Lineage (NCBI taxonomy): Eukaryota > Viridiplantae > Streptophyta > Magnoliopsida > Poales > Poaceae > Triticum > Triticum urartu. The sequence goes on from NC_053025.1 coordinate 393,623,246, forward strand.
ATGGCGGTGCAACAAAGTAGAAGAAATGCAAGACAACATATGCAAGATACGCACAATCAATTAAACCTTGCCAAATTATAACAGGCACCTTGATGGGTGAACAGGACAGGCCATCTACCTTTGACTCCTCGAGGTTAGAATAGTCATTAGGATGATATTCTGAACAAGAATCAACAGGTGGGGAGCATACGAGTTTCATTGCTTCCAGAATGGCACTCAATGCCTTGCTGCCAATTTTGTAAGTCATTGCAGTGTTCCACAATATTCTTCTGATGCGCAGATTCTGATATTCACTGTAATTGCGTATAATATCTGAGAACCATGAAAACATAAATAGTTGTGAGACTATCTTTGTAATGCAGATGATATTCTACTATAGGGGCGCCCCTGTAAACACTTGTGTGCTATCACTGGATTCTGATTAGAGAGCTCATGTGTGCTGTAATATGGTGCGTGCATTTATATAATCTGGCACAAGTACACAAAAAATAGGCTCCAGAAGTAAGGATAGCTGGCAGATGATAGGTTCATAATATACTGTATAGAGAGTTTGTTGCCAAACCATGATAACAAGAGCACACATCAACTAACAGGGGTACACCATAACCAGGATATATAAATCGGGAAAGTGGAACTGGCTGGAAATTACGGTGTTGTATTGTCGCTAGTAATTGAAAGCCTATCGATCACGTACATGCCAGCTCTATTAGCTGTTGACTGCAGATGTCCCTGCTCCCCTTCCCGACAAGGAACATACTGTGCTTCCCATACAGAACACCGCACGGGCCGCCGGCCGAACCACCGGCCCCACCGCCTGTGTTCCTCTGCCACCCCACCCTCGCCCCACCCGCGTCAAGTTTTCTTCGTTCGACGAGGCCCCACCACCGCCCCCCACAACCACCGTCCCCACCCGAGCCCCTTCGATCGCACCAGCGAACTCCGGCGAGCTTTGGAAAATTGACTGACCCAATTTTGAAATTTAGTCTACTGTGATTTAACTAGTGTGGAATATAAAAGGGGAAAACCATAAGCATTGCGAGTATGGTGTTGAGCGTGCCATGGTGGATCTGAAGGTGCAAACCGGACAAAGGCAACTTCGCAACCAAGACAAGAAATCAGAGTAAAGCAGTGGCGATCTATTTTCTTGCTGTGATAAATAAGTTGAGCAGATACGAAAGAGTACCGCCTCTGGTGCGGCGCCGTGTACGCATCTGCTGAGAATTTGACGGTGTTGCGGTAGCGATGGCTGTCGGCAGGGTGGAAGCAGATCTAGGAGGGTAGACGGTGGCGGCGGGGCGCGGTGGATGAGACGATCATAGGAGCGGCACCGGCAAGGTGGACGACGGCGGGGATGAAGCGAGAGGACGGGTTGCAATGATCCCGGTCCGAAGCCGTGGATGAGAGAGGTCGATCTCTTGTAATGGACGGCGGCGTCGGGGTATCAGCTCCGGCATGGTGGAGGAGGACGGCGGTGGATGGGGTGGCGGACGGCGGCGGACGGAAGAGGGTGGGGTGGAGAGGGTATTTTGGCGCCCACGGAGTACGAATGGGGAAAAGGGAGGTAGAGAGGAAGGGGGAACCATGTATTCAGGGCGCGCTTGTCTCAAATGCGAGGAAATTTACAAACTTAGCTCCCGTTTCAAATTTCTACTACATCACAGCAACACTAGTCGGTTGGGGATAGGACGGTAATCTCGCATACACCGAATATTTGCCGATGAGAGTTTGTTTTTGGCGCCCGCCATGTATGAATATGAATCAGGGAGGGAGTCGATTTCGGTCGAGGACACACTGTGTTTTAGCGTCCACCGTGTATGAATCCGGGTGAGAGGCGGTTACGTCACGTTTGGGTGAAATTACAAACCTACCCCTATCGAAACCTATAGAAATCCAGCATATAGGCTTTGCGTGGCAGGGATAGGCAGTAGTGATTTCCATCTCGCGGATTTTGGTTTCGGGCGGTTACTGCGACTTTCCCCCCTTCGTTGAAATTTTGCAGAGTGCATGTTTACCGTGCCAACTCAATTCGAATCCCGTTTGTATTTTATTTTTTTCGAGCGGGATCTATTTTCAATTGGAATTACATTCTATATACATCATTTTTTAATATATACTTTCAAAAGCACAACACCATTTATACATAAATATGGTTTACAAATGGCATGATCTCAGATATATAAGGTTGTATCCATCAATTTGGATTTTCAAATATTTGAAACCACTTTATGTTGAAATCCAATGTATGCATTCCTCGCTAACAGTCTCCAATTAATGTGTGTTTCATGCGGGTTTTTTTTACTTATCAAACAGGTATAATGTGTTTCACACACGCAACATATAGTGTAATCCCATTTAGACATTAATTGCATATAAACCATGCATTGTTTGTAATTGAAGAATCTATGGATCACAAATATTGATAAACTATATAACATTACACGTGTGCCCAAATTCAAATGAATATGCATGTTTGATACACCAATTTGCGTTATGATATTATAGATGTCGTGATCTCCAGTTTAAATATTTGAATCCCCTTTAATCCAGATATTCGTCTCATATAGCTATCACTCATGCTTATATAGGACTATCTCTCTGGACCTATACACGTTCATCGTCTCTCAGGTATCTCTCGTGCTACCTGCATGTCGACAATGATCTTTTATCTTCGTAACACACTGACGGTACTCTCTCCCTCGACCTTCATCACTCTATCTCTCTCTAAGTATATCTTGCTCCCTACTATGTGTCTCTAACTATGATTCTCCATGTGGAATCTCTTTCTCTCACACAAACACAAATCTTTGTCTCCCGGGGTCTCATTTCTCTCTACTATTCCCATGTGTGCCACTCGCACACCCCTCATACAGAGATGTCTTTTGCTCCTTAGATATGAGAACCTATGACTCTTCCTCTTCAATATCTCTTTCCCACACACAAACACAAACTCTGTCTCCCAGGGTCTCATATTTCTCCATTGTTCTCTTGTATGTCGCTCACACACACCCTCTCTCCCTAGAGATATCTTGCGTTCCCTCGTATGTCTCTCTAGCTATCACTCTCGTTGTGAAATATCTTTCTCTCTCGCAGACACAAAACTCCGTCTCTCTGGATCTCATTTCTCTCTGATATCTGTTTGTATGTGACTCACACGCACCCTCTCTCTATCTCTCTCATACCCACACACATAACCCAGCCTTCTAATCCACTCGACTCCTATCTCTAACGCACACTAGCTAGCATCTTTATCTTTCTATTTATCTGTTTCTCCATCAACCTTCTTTCTCGCCCTCACTCTTGATTCCTATCACGCACACTACATATGTTTCTCTCTACATGCAGTCAAGTGCCCTCTCACACACATATATAACTTCACCCTTTGAACCACCCGACGGTCATCTCCAACACCCAAACTGGCGGATGTCCCTCTAGCTAGCATCTCCATCTCTGTATCTATCTGTATTTTCTCTGCCAACATTTCTTTCTCGCACGGAGTCTTGCTTCCTATCACCCACACTATATATGTCTCTCCATACATATGCATTTATAGGTTGGTCTCTTTTGCACAATCGTTGCTCCTCACTCCCTCTGCTCGCCATAGATGCATGCTCCAGCCCACGCCACTATCTCTTAAAGACGAAAAAACATGCTCAATTGTCGGGACTTCTTCCATGCATTCTCACATGCATGCATATTGTCATACTGATCTGTCTCTCCCATGTCGTTGATCTTATGACTTGTGTCTTCTTTCTTTATCTCGATCATGCGCGCGCGCACACACACATCCCACGTATACATGTATACCTCTCACACATGCACGTTCAAGGTCTCTATGTCTCCATACATAGTTAATTACCCTCAATCCTAATGCCACATCGAATCATTCTCCTCTTTTGTGCACATAACTTCCGCCTGGATGGGTAAAACACACACTCACACTTAACAATCTCCTTCTAGCTACCCCCCCCCCCCCCCCCCCGCCTCTCACTCTTCCCCTATATCCCCGAAACCAATAAGACCATCCCTTAGTTTAATTCCCGCCTACATGCACCATCGATATATAGTAGTCTTCCTCGATGTCTCTCAAACAAACACGTTCTCTCGAAGTCGACTCCTCTCACGCGCACACACCTTCTCTTCCCTCTCTACAGGCATTTTATCTCTCGCACCCCATCGTTGGTGTCCTCTGCCATACACATCACCTCTCTATGATGAAAGCCATGCACACTTAAATTACATCCGCCACAGAGGACCCCGCGACACACACACATACACACACGCATCCCCCCAACACACACACTAAGACTCCATCTCTCTCTCTCTCACACACACACAAACACACACACACACACACACACGCAAGCACGCACGCCCCCCCCACACACACTAAGACTCCATCTCTCTCCCTCTCTCTCACACACACAAACTAAGGCTCCATCTCTCTCTCTCCTCTCTCTCTCTCACACACACACACACACCACACACACACACTAAGACTCCATATCACACACACATGCTCTAGGCGGAGCATTTGTTCCTACCACCCTTCATCCAACCTTACCCGTATGATAAACAATCACCTTTATTTACTTGCATAACATGGACAAATTCCACTTTACTTATTAGTAGTCGGCAAACTTATCATCTGTACCCTTATAAAAAAACGAGTTGGTGGTGATGGTGTGCCTGCCATCTTGTAATACATACCGTATGATCTATATCTGAGGATAGAAAGCAAAATATGATAATTTACAAAAGATACTGGCACCTCTCTCGACATCATTATCTCTCGCAACCTCATTGCTCAGCAATTAAAAAAGGAATAAGTCTCTGGAACAATCTAGCATGCATGGTGGCCGCTGCCGCATGCCGGCGCCGTCCATCCCCATGCCTCCGCCCATTCCGACCACCAGTCACCACCACGCTCCACTCCTCCTCGCCTTATCTCTCATCTTTCATTTTTTCAATGACATTCTCGAGATACCAGTTTTCCGATAAAACTCTTGAGATATCATTAGTTTTTACACATGGGATTGCTCCTGCATGGGTCAATCACAACAGGTGTTCTGTAAAAAAAATGCATATTGATGTTCCGTGCAATGCACGAGAATCTTGCTTGTAATTATATAACGCAAATCATGAGTACATGTCCGAAGAGTAGAGTCACACACATGCACTCTGTCTCTCAGAATCTCTCTCTCACACACACCAGTTACGTGACACCCACTTAAGCAGACACGTATGTTACAATTTGTGCACCCACGGGTTCACGTGATGCTGCGCATTTATTTAAGCCAGAAGGCGAACCCAAATAGTAGCTGCATTCATTCCCCTCCCGCCGCCTCTTCTCTGGTCGCCGTCGCCCGGTAGCCATGGGCCGGCCAAAGGTAACAACATACGCCATACTCCCGCCGGAGCGGTGCTTTAATATGGAAATTTTAGTGGTCATGCATGCATCTTTTTGTGCTAGCACTCATATATAAGTGTTGACCGGCCACTTCCCGCGGACGTGCGCGGGCGGTGGAAGAGGAAGGAGAAGGGAAGCGGGCTGTGGAGTAACGTTTTTTACCATAATTTCTTAGGAAACTGAGTGCAATAATTGAGTAGTTTTGCAAACTACCAGTACTACACCTGAAACGGTTCAAAACCTATACTCCTTGCCAGCGCGCCCTTCCCGCGTGAAATGGTTAGCGTCCCCCTGGAGCGTCAGTGCCGCATTAATGCTTGGCCAGAGCGGAAGTGACCTCTCACTGGCACCGGCTTTGAAGTGGTGCGGCGGCCGAGAGAGCACCGCTTCCCGGTGCACGCGACTGCTCCGCGTCGAGACTGGCGATAGGCCCTGTTTGGATCCATGGGTTAGAGTTAGTTTGAGCTAGTTGGGGCTCAAATAGCCCTAAACTATCCAAGCATGAGGGTTTAAATTGGAGCAAGTTGCACCGAACCCACCAAAAAAAACTATCCCACCCAAGAGGTGCTAACTGGAGATAGTTCTCATTGGGACCACTGAAAAATCACTTTTCTCTCTCCATGAAGTGCATTTATTGTCAATCTAACCCTGTCACCCAAACACCTCTTTGGCTATAGTTAGTTCAGGGTTAGTCATGAGTTAGTCTAACCTCTAGCTAAGTTAGAGTATCAAACAAGAGCAGTATAGGACATGCAAGTTGCTCAAAGCATACAGGAAAATTCGTACGTGAAAGGATTTTTTTCTTTTTGAAAATGGAACATGAAAGGAATTTTTTTTTAAATGCTCTTGGCATGTTGCTAACATGTGATAGTTAACCGACCTCAATAGACGGCAGAAATGCCAGCCCGCCGCACTTTGATAGAGACGAGGAGGGAGAAGCGATACAGGCTACTGGATTACTAGAGATAGGTGTCGCACGGAAGCCAAGAAATATGGTGATAGCGTGGGTTAGCCATGTACTAGTATGATACTACACTGGGCTGCCGTGTTTCGTACTCTTCCAGTCCACTGTGGAGATGATTGGTTAATTTTATATCGCTGAATAATATTAAATATTATGAGTGCAAACGCTCCACCACGAGGTTCCTTGCTCCTTCTCGATCGTCCGAAATCTATGTTCTTCCACTCTATTTTTTACGTGAGCTTTGTTCATCCTTTTGCCAACACGCGAGACATCTAGCATCAAGGTGCACGTGTTATGCAAGGATCGTTCCATCTATATGAAGAACACATGGGACTGGAACTACGAGACGAACATGTACCCAGGAGTGGATGTACGAACCTGAGTAATGTAGTGCAGTAAGTGAAGTAGAAAGGCACAAATGGTATGAACATGCGTGGCATACAGGGTGTGTTTGGTTGCGTTCTCGTCTCAGCATAGTTGTTCCCTCCTCATGCATGCTCAACTCAACACCCCTCTTCATGCATGCTCTCTTCATGCATGCTTCTAGTGTATTTGTGCTAAACTAGTGTGGACTCATGCACCCTCCATACACTCTACCAAACACCCAAAATTAGGTCGAGAAGGGAACTCTTGGGCGGCATTTGTCTCTTACTACGTACTACCACTAAATGTTGTACGTGCAATGCACGGTGATGTTATGGAGTACGTGCCTAAGTACTCTACTACTACTATATTAGTTGGAGGCACATATTAACTTTTATATTTGTTTACGTGTATGCCCCGAGAGCTTCCCACTAGACGTGTCTTTGTCTCCAGGTCGCACTTTGTATCGTTCATACCACTAAGTACTACTACGTGTGGTCTCCGACCCAGAAGTGGAAGAAGTGGAGACGCTCTACCACGCTGTTTTTTTGCGCTGGGCTCTACCATGCTGTTCATGTCCCACTCCTTTCGCTGACGTGTGGGACATCCAGCACGTGTCGTGTTTGGCACCCTTCGTCGTAAGATTTGAAACGCTAGCATTCATCAGAAATAAAAAATAATTATAAATCGGCAGTGATACTATTTTTTTTGCGAACCAATCAGCAGTGATACTATACCACGCGGTTTCCTTGCTCCTCGATATCGGAAAGAATACTTCCGTTCGCCAACATGTGGGACGTCGACCATCCTGGTCCACTTGCCATGCACGCAGAACTCCAAGGGAGTCACCCAGGTCGTCGTGCCGCAGTAACAATGACTAATGAGCCGTCAAATCACAGGCCCACTTCCCACTTTGAAGTTGCTTGGACGAAGGAACCATCATGACTTCGTTGAATTCCGCTTCTTGAAGAAAACTACTGTACCAGCAGTACTGCTAGCTACAGTAGTTACTCCAACAGAGGCCTCCTTTCATTCATAGGATACGAATATGAAAATCATAGGAAGTGAGATGACATGCATCTCAATTCCTATAGAGAAAGAGATGCCATTTGATGCTTAGGATAGGAATTTTTCCATTTAGTCTAGGCTAATGTACTAGTAATTTGCTCTAAAAACTACAGTAGTAACTAGTAGTACTGGTACATGCTCGTACTCACACACACACACACACACTAACTAACTACTAGTACTACTACTTCTCACATGCTGGCCAGACGCCGTCGTTCTCCTTCCCGGCTTTGTCAGCGACACCCCATCGTTCTTGGATCTTCGCCGACCTCTCCACAGCAGCGCGTGCGTACTTTTCTTTCTTGCGGCGGTAGGCCTCTCTTTTCTTGAGTGCTTTCTGACTTTTCCGCTCCCTCTGTGTGGCTTTGGCCGCCTCTTCCTCTACCACCCATTCGGCCTTGGCATCTTCAAATTCCTCCCACATAGTTGTGAGGTCGCGAGCGGCGATGAACTCGGCACGGCGGGATGCCATCGCTTCCCTACCATTTTGTGTGCGGTCATGGGCGGCGAGGAACTCGGCACGGTGGGATGCCATCGCTGCCTTACCGGTTAGTGTGCGGCGCGGTGGCATGAACGACGCTTGGTGAGAGCTCTGGGGTGGAGTGGCCGGACAACCGTATAGTGCATTGGTTTGTCAAGAGCTCAAGGACTGAAGACGAAGCAAATTTGGATTCCCCTTCAATCCTGGTCATTTATTACCGAGTAAAATGCATTGGTGGTCATCGAACTTGTCTTGATAGCTCACTTTGATCATTGTATACGAGATATGGTGATTATACAGTCAGTGGCTCAGCGTATAGCTCCGTATTTGTCTGGTTGACCAGTCAAACAGTCCGCATGCGCCTCATCAGCTTGTGTTCTTTATCTATCTACGCGGGCCTACCTATCAATGGGGAAAGAAATACTGTAAAAACCAAAATTATGCTAGAGTCCGGACCGCTTCCGGAGCCCGTTCTCACCTCCCTGGCCCCTCAAGACGCCAGCTGCCTGCCGCATGCATGCATAGCAAGTAGTACTCCTTATGTGGAGGAGAGAGAGGCATTGACAAAGTCAAGGAGTGGGCTCTGCAAGAGCCCATCTCTACATGTGCTCCTAGGTATAAAAAAATAATTCTAAAAAAGGCATAAAAACAATTGTGTCTTAAAAAAAGAAAGGTAAAAAACACTTGAGAGGAAATAGATAGAGAGAAAGTGAGAAAAATCTGTAACCTGGGCATTACATGAAGAAGGAGGGAGTGGTGCACATGCCAAGTTCACTGGGCTGCCGTGTTTCACACTCCTCCGTCGTAACAGTGGAGACAATAGCTTTCATCAAAAATAAACAATGAAAACTCGTTGCTCGTCCTCTATATCGGAAAGAATACTTTCATTCGCCGACATGTGGGATGTCGACCATCTTGGTCCACCTGCCATGCACAAAATTATCCTGGTCTACCCCGGTCGTATCGCAGGCCCAACCTTTCCCACTTTAAGTTGTTCGGACGAAGGAACCATCATGACTTCATTGAATTCCGCTTCTTCAAGAAAACTTACTGTACCCGCAATACTGCTACCACACGCAAAGACTGGACGACACTGTACCAAGTCATATCACTGAAACCCACTAGGGAAAACTAGCCCGCCTAGGTCATCTATTTTGGAACGGAGGGAGTACGTCTCTGCACTGCTATGATTTTGTGTTGCACGTCATATCACTGAAACCCACTAGGCCAAACTAGCCTGCCTAGGTCATTGATCGCTAAGCCTACAATTTTAGGAGCTAGGGCTATTGGTCGATCGACGAGGGATAAGTATAAGCGTACCACGAGCTCATCAGCCCCAACGTTTCTCTTTGGTGAGTGTTTTGCAAGTACTATAGCTCGCACAGTAGCTAGCCTACTAACACCAAGAATCAGCAAACAAGCCCTGCTGATATGATAAACAGTTCAAACTTACATCTAATCATGCCATATATTACAACAAAAGCTAGTGAGGATACATCTGTTTCCATAACTCGGAGAGGGTTCGCATGATTCATTGCATGATTCACTATTAAACAAAAGTAGCAAGATCCGCCCACACAAGACAGTGCACTAGCCCTAAGATGGTTTGATAACACGCATCGTTATGGTAATTAAACACAGGGCAATGCAAACTACCCTGAAGGATTAGCCCTACCAACTATTTCTTGTGATCGATCTCTCGGGCAATGACCACAGCATGGACAACGGCATGGGAATCGATTTCTGGGGCGATGTCCGTAGGACTGACCACGACATCGGAATCGATCTCTGGGGCGATGTCCACAGGATGGACAGCGGCATCGGAATCGATCTCCGGGGCGATGCCAACAGGACGGGCCACGACATCGGAATCATCAAGGACGTCCACCGGCACCTACACAATCCTAACATATTAGCAAGCACATTGCAAATAATCAAAAACCACAACTATGGTAATAAGTCATTATTTTTTACCTTGTGCAGCTCACCGGGGGATCTCATCCCTCCGGGGGCCATCTCCTCATCCTCGATGGGGGCCATCACCTTGCCAGGGGAATATTGCTTCTCAACGGCGACTATCTCCTCAAACTCGGTCTTGAGCCTCACATTTGTGGCAATCAGAGTTCCTAGGGTAGGCACAGTGGGGCCCTTGCCGTTCTTCGAACTTCCTTTGAGGAGTTCGTCCGCCAGCGTCCTCAACTCTTTGGCCAATGCTTGTTTCTTGGAGTTCTTCGTCTCCATGGTTTGGCCCGCCAACATGGTCAACTTGTTGGTCGGTGCTCGCTTCCTGGAGATCGCTGTCTCCAGTGGGTTGTCCACAGGAAAATCTTTGCCTAGTGCTCCAGGATCCATCAATCAACTGACAAACAAAAAGCAATCGAAAGGAAACCACAATCGCAATGAAAACGGGAAAAGAATAGGATGTGAGAATCGGTTGGTGCTTCGCAAAAAGAAGATTCTTGGAATACAAATGTAGCAGCATAACTGATTCGCCCACCTTTCCTTCGTCGGTACAGAAGAAAAATGGCAGAAGTGAGTAGCCTGGAGTGAGGTTTTCTTCAAGAAAGGGAAGAAAGGGCTTGAACGAGCGTTCCAGTGAAATGATGGTTGCTTCGTCCAGTCCAACTTGGAGGCCACCTTACCACTGCTGGTAAAGGTGTGGGTTTTGTGATATGACGGGTCATGATGGCCACACCGGGGTTACAGGCGAGTCTCGACTGTAGCACCTCGCTGCGATTTGGTGGATGGCACGCAGGCCCGGATGCTTTGAAATGTCCCGCATGTAGATAGAGCGGCTAGTCATATAGGAGTGCTCAATATTGTGCACCGCGAGGAAAACGAGAGAACTACGTAATTAATGCATGAGTTTAATTAGGGTAGTTTTGTAAAGTACGAGATACATTCCTCCAATCGCAAAATGCCTTGGTTCATGAGATTTGAGATTTGAGCCCTATAAACCGGAAGGGAGGGAGTACTGCACACGGTGTAGTCTAGTCACTTGTTGAAATCTCTAGAAAGGCAAATACTCCTTTCCGGTTTACAGGGCTATACTACTCCCTCCGTCTAGGTGTGTAAGTCATCTTACGAAAACCAAATAGTCCCAAAACACTTAGGCGCGGTGCATTAACTTCTACCTTGTTTCTTGTTTCTTGACATATCAACCAATAAGAGATGAGAGGTGTGCATGTTTTTAATGACTTGCAATGGCTAGTTCATTGCATGCAATGCTATTAATTAGCAAATAAACATTGGTGACCCCAGGAGGAAACGGTGCTAAGCGCGTGGACCTATACAGAATGAGTATCAACCAATGGATAATGGAGTTTAATTGTTAAACAATAGCAATTTTGTCTCATGCAAGAGCCTGGCTAGTACTCCAAGGAACCACACCACGCGAGCGTTCGCAGCTGCCACGTTCGGGTTGCGCTCGGCTCTTTGCCTCTTCGAGAAGACGAACAATAATGATGTTACTCCTACTTCTACAGTATCGAATCCACTGCTGCATGTCCGTCCACCTCGTGCGGGAGGGACAGCGAAAGCTTCAACTTACTGCTCCTGCCTTTGCGTCCATGACAGGTGGGCCCAACAGGTGGTTGGCCCTCCTGTCATGTAGCCAAAGGCAGGTGCAGTTAAAGCACCGGAGCTCAGTCCGCGAGGGAGAGGGCATTGTAGTAATCAAATTTCTTGGTCTTGTACGAGTTGACGAAGATAGGGGTTGCTTGCTTGCTAGGGTTGCTCACTACGTATATATAGGCCGGAGCCTCCGCGCTTGCTTGCTAGGGTTGCTCTATTCACACACTCTCATCCTCTCCAGATTTAAACAAGATAGGGGTAGTAACACTGTCTTTCTCCCTTCAAAAACACTGGCTTTCTATCCTCACCGCTGGTTACAGATCCGGACGTATCCCCCTCCGCCGTTGAAGGGGAGGAGGGGCAGCATTTAGGCCGTCGTCGACAGCGAGGGAGGAGACCCATTGCCGGCCGCACCATTATCCCTGGCCGAGCACCGGCGCGAGAGGTCCTCCGATCCCTTCATCGTTGCCTGTGGGCGGATCCGGCCTCCTGCCGCCCACCTATCCACATCCTGACGACCTTTAGGTATATCTTCGTTCGAAACCGCCTTAGCTCTACTTCCCCAGCTCGCTACGTTGCTACATGTGCATCATTTTCTACCTCTCAGCCCCTCTCGATCGTATGGTCCAACGTCACATATTTTTTTTCTATTGTTAGAGGTAAAGCTACTTCATGGAGTCGAATCTTGTACTCGCTCCGTCCGAAAATACTTGCCATTGAAATGGATGTATCTAGATGTATTTTAGTTCTAGACACATCCATTTTGATGACAAGTAATTTCGGACGGAGGGAGTACTTGGTTCAAACAAGAAATAAAGTGGGGGTGGGGGAATTTAGTATGTACATCGGACTTGGTACAAACATGAAGGAAAGGGGGTGAAAGTAGTACAGACTGGTCATCCAACCGGTCTGTTGGTCGAAAAGGGAAATATAGGGGTAACGCTGTACACAGTGGTATGCCGAGGACTAGATTTTCTATCCACACATAGGAGTAGGTGGCTAGAGTGAACAAAAATGGGACCAACCCAGATATGTTTCTTGGATGTTTGTTTCTCGGGGCAACAAACTATGAATCACCACTTTATGCCCCTGTTTATGTACATGGTACTATACTGCTGGTGCACCCACTATTATAAGCCATGACAAGTTTAGCCAAATGTTTTTGCCTGTAATTGTTTGAGACTCTGATTGTTTCCTCTGTGCCTTTTTGTGCAAACGGGGATATCCAATTCACCTGGTTGCTGTTGTGACCTTTTGGTGCACTGCACAAAACTCTTCTTAAAATAAGTGACTTTTGTGATGTTTAACTGGAATGTCAGAATGGAACAGTTGGTTCATTTTGGTGGAACTGCACAAAGGGAGATCTATGTTCCAATCCTCATCATCCATATTGGCGCCATAACTTTCCTTTAGGTAAGAATGATATTTACTGCATGTGTTCATCTCTATTTTCCGACTGCCATGAGAAAATAATGCTGTCTTTTACTAGTACATTTGTACTCCCTCACTGACAAAACCAATTCTGAATTAGAAGGCCAATCATGTACTTGGTTTCACCAACTGGTGAGGAGAAAGAGAAACAGAGCATGAAGAGGAAGAAGAAGAATAAAAAGTGCCAAGGCGATCTTGCTGAAGCCAGAGGCCTCAGTCGAGGCCATTCAAGGGCTCCCGCAACGACTACCTTACATGTGAGACGATCCTCCAGGGAGCCCTTCCACTTCTGCTGTCTCACTTAATTAATTAGGAGTACTTAAGTACCACTAATTTATTACTGCCTAATTTTCCTGTTGGAGTTAAACAAATCTTTAGTAGGACCCTATGCTGAATCATGTACGTGTGTATGTTTGTCTATGGAGGTGAATCATGTGGTGGAGCAGGGAGGGAATATTATTAGTGTCATGATATAATAGTGCTATTGTTTTGCATGTCAATTTATTGCCATTGGTTCAATGAGGCAATGTTTTGCGTATTGTCCATCATGAATTTGATGCTACTGGTTGAGTAATATGCTAATGTCTTCCTATCCTTTCTCACTAAGCTAATGAAGGTTTAACCTTGTTCCTACTTGTGCAAACAGGGATCATGTTGTGCCAATCATACATTAAATGGAACTACACAAGACAATACAATGAATTGTATCCCAGCCAGTGCTTTAACTCTGCTGGAAGTTCTTGATAATCTTTTGATATAATCTCAGCACTGGTAAACAAGAGTGATTTTAACCATACATTTGAAGTGCACAAAAATATATACTATTGTGTGATTCCAGTGAGTGCTTTATCATCTCTTATGGGACTACATGAATAAGCTTTTTTCTCAGGTTGGTACGGGCCTAAGGCCTTCATCCATATTAGTTTGCTGTCATCTCTATTTGTATCATGCTACTATCATGAGAAACTCCTTTATCTTTGCACGTTAAAGTTTTGCAACCTATGATAAATGGCAATGCTTTGAGTGTTGAGTTGAGCTAATTGGCACTGATTAAATAAACTAATACCTCTCTTTAAGCAAGACTACTATGTTGCTAACTTTACCCATTAAGATAATGAGGGTACTTCTATTTGTTACTGTATGTTTCATAAACTAGTCCCACTATTACAGTAATCTCACTCTCTCAATATATGTGCCAATAGGGATGCTCAATTTTGGTGGAACTGCACAAAAAATTTGGGTGCTTCATTGCCTCGACAGCTTCCGTCCTTTCTTGTCAGTCGCTAAACTCCGCATGCTTTCTTCCTTTGCTGTCAGTCCCTTGGCTTATCTCGGCTTCCAGTCAAAGGAAATAGTAATTGATATGCTACCTCACACAGGTTAGTACTGGTCTTTATCCTGATTATTCTGCCTGTCATATGTATTGGTAATTTGGTATTGTGCTACTGTTTGCTGATTTCATAAAGGAGTAATTTGGAGCCTGAACTCACAGGCAAATCATTACATCAGGTGATTTCAGTAGAACTGCACAAAATGATCAGATGGACAGGTACTTATGCTGCTGCTATGTACTCCAAAGTTCACTCAGACAAGCATCGTTGTTGACAAGAAGTGCCTATATTCATTCGAGTATCAACCGGCGTCAACCAATTGTCAAACTCCAAGTGTTAGGAGAGTGAACGCCAAAAATATTGCTTGGTGCATAGCCCAGAAAAACGCAGTCCAGTCTTTGGTCCCAACTTGTGCCTTTTGGTTATCGGCACATATGGTAGCGAACTATATGGCATGGAGTCTAAAGATTCCAGACAAGTTGGTTGACGCGTATATTCATCTGGCACTTAATCAGTCTGCACGCCAAGGATGCTCCATTTCAGTTGAACTGCACAAAAAATTTGGGTGGTTCATTTTCTCAACCGCCTCCTTTCTCGTCTTCAATGTAGAATTTTGGCGAGATACAGGACCAAGATGACCCAGTAAACTGGTTGGATGAAAGTAGTGGCCAAGTTGCTCAAACCTCCCTGGGCACGAGGCCACTATTTGAGGATAAACCTACAAGCAAAGTTCAGATTGTCTGTGCCGCCTCTTATGTACTCGAAAGTTTACTCGTACAAGAACTAATTTTAGCAAGAAGTACCTCCGATTGAACACCATTTACCAGTCTGTACCCTAGGTAATTAAAGTTCGTCGATGGATCATTTTGGCTGTGATCTCAATCATTTGGATGCATAAACATACTGAACATGTGTATATCTGAATCTTTTTGTAAATTATGTATGAATATTGTCATGTGATCTATTAATCATTTGGATGCATAGATATGCTGAGCTTGTGTATATATGAATATTTTGAGTTGTTGATTGTGAATGTTGTCTATGGATATGAACGTGTCCTGTGAACCTGAGTTTGATATGAATATTTACCTTTTCTGTTGTATTTGTGTGTGAACTTGTTAGTATGCCTACTGTGGGGTATAAAACGCGGGTCTCTTATAAAAGTAATGTTGTGTCCAATTTATGTTTTCCCTTCTAACCACTACGGCTGTGCTGCCGCGCACCCGAACCAGTGAAGTTTCCCACTCCTCTCCATCTGCGACTCCACTGCAGCTTAATAAATAGTAACGTCTTTGGTTTTAGCCCGGTTTCCGTAGATTAGCCAGGCAATTCTCTTCTTCCTAATTAATCGACGAGGCAATTCTTTTGCCTCCGTTTCGAAAAAAATAAATAGTAATGTCTAACTGAGCCAGTTAGTTACTCCCTCCGTTCCTAAATATAGGTCTTTTTAGACATTTCAAATGGACAACAACATACAGATGTATGTAGACATATTTTAGAGTGTAGATTCACTCGTTTTGCTCCGTATGTAGTCACTTGTTGGAAACTCTAGAAAGACTTATATTTAGGAACAGAGGGAGTAGATGCATACACTTGGTGTAGTAGGATCTTTATTTATGGCTGATGTTTGGTTTGGAAGAGAGAGCTGCGTCTTCACTCTTCTGGCCCGCTTACTGCTTCTGTTGCACCCCCAGCCCTGGTTGCTGCTGGTGCTGTTTTCAATGTACAATCAGTAGTATATTTTGTCTGTTGGTTGAATAAATGTGTTGTTAGAACGACAAACACAATGTTTTGGAAGTCGTTGCACGGTTCGATCCTTTAGTGCCCCGTACCATACGTAACGCATACTATTTATCATACGGAACACTTTTTTTGAAACTCGGAACACATTTTCCACTTGTTGATAACATGCGGCCCACTTATGAAGGCCCAATAGAGAAACCCATAATTAATTGGAAGGGAGGCTCTCACATGAATCCAGCCCAGGTACATGCTCATGGTCCCCTAAACATAAATAAGTAAGTAAATAAATAAATAAAGCTAAATGCTCATGCACCAGTTCTTTGGGAAAATAGGTAGCCCAGTATTTTTTTATGAAGAATACCCAAGCTAGGCCTATTTGTTTTCTCCGAATTACTGGGCTGCAAATCTTTCAAGACGAGGAGGGATGCATTCCGGCCTGGCTTAAGAGTATGGTCAATGTCTGTTAAAAGTAATATCAAAAGGGGTTGAAAATTCCAAAAAAATTTAAGCAAATGGGATATAAGTTTCTTTATTTGTTTTTGTTCTTCACTGATATCTTATACGTATTTCATTGGATTTAACATGACATAGTACTAATTTATTTTTAAATTTGTTTTAGTATGGCTATTAATTTTTGGATTAAGAATATTTTGTTCCCCAGCAAAAATTTGCGAATTTTCAAAATTTCCCACATATTTAGTTAATTTTTTGACCCTAGTACTGACCAGAAAATGGCCAGCAATTCTAAAAATGGAAAACGAGCTGCAGTAAATTCCATATGAATTAGAAAATGAGTAAAAAATATAAAAATAATAGCAAATGGGTTGTACACGCCACAGATTTTGAGGCTGACTTGTTTACGCAAGGCTTTGTCAGTGAACACACGATTCTAGCAGCAGTTAGTGTTGGATGTCCATCCAACGGCCGACGTGCTTCTTCAATCTCTGATCTTCCTGCTCCAGCCGCCTAAACTAGTGCCGGCGGGACTGCCTGCTCCCTCCTCTTGCGGTCCGCTGTGATGCCGCGCAGGCTTCCTCGGCCCACCCTACTCCCTTCGCTGGCCTGACCGCACGCAATCAGCTGCCTCCTTATTACGCGAAAAAAATGATTCCTCCCATTGACATCTGGGGCGCACCGGTTGGGAGGCTGACCTATAGGCCTACTAAGTTGACGTGTACGTAGGGCTTGTCAATTTAGTCAACAAACGATTCTAGCAGCAGTAACCATTGGATTTGAATCGAACGGTCCTGCTGCTTCTTCAATCGCTGCTCTTCTTGCACCAGCCGCCCAAACCAGTGCCGGGGAGACCGCCTGCTCCTACCTCCAGTGGTCGGCTATGCTACCGATGAGGCCTCATCGCCCCCTACTACTCCCACCGCTAGCCAGGCCCTGCGGCGACGGCAGCCTCACACCGCAGCTGAACTAGTGAACCCTCGTATTCCTTTCCGCGTGGGCATCCACTGCCGCGCCTCTTCCCCGGCTCCGCGTCGTCCCCTTCCTAGGCCTCGCCGTCGTCCACCACCTTGGTGCTCTCGGTGCAGCGTGGTCAACATGGTCAATGACATTCCATCGGAAGAGTACTATACATGGAGAGGCTGACAGTTCGGTCCACGGCCACAACCCAATTTTTTTGTGATTTGCCATGTAAGTCGCTTTGTCAGGCCTGTTGGGCTGCAAATCTTTCAAGACGAGGAGAGCTTTCATCCGGCTGGCCGAGAAAATGGCCCATCAGTAATGAGAAATGGGTCGTACATTTTTAAAACACATCAAACCGGCAATTAGTTTCAAATATCTTTTTTTCATTTTGAGATTTGAAAATACATTAATTTTTATGCATGGAGAATTTTTTGGATTTTATATTGATATACATTTATATTTAAAATCAGTTTGAATGTGAGTCGAAATTTCGGGATTAAAAACAGTTCGGACCGCACCGAAATATGCAAAATTTCGTATAATTTTTTAACCGTGGCCACAATATGGGCTGTAATGCTAACAAAAAGAATATGGGCTCCAAAAAAACCTTAATAATTAGCAAATGGGCTGTAAATTATTAGAAATAATGGCAGATGGGTTGTATGCTGTTTTCCACATATTTGAGGCTTTCCTAAAAAAAAGGTTGACGCACAAGTAGTGACTGTTGGATGGCCATCCAACGGCCGTCGTGCTTCTTCAATCTCTGCTCTTCCTACTCCAGCCGCTCAAACAGGCACCGGCGAGACTGCCTGCTCCCTCCTCCCCGCGGCCGGCTCTGCTGCCGCGCAGGCCTCACCGCCCCACCGTACTCCCATCGCTGGCTTAGCCATCCCTCTACTCACCCACACCTGCTGTTATTCTCCGGCGACGGCAGACGAACCAGTAAACCCTCGTACAGTCGTACTCTCCTCCGCGTGGGAAACAACTGCCGAGTCTTTGCTGCCTCCATGTCGTTCCCTTCCCAGGCCTCGCCGTCGTCCACCGTCCTGGTGCTCTCGGCGCGGCCTGGTCAACATGGTTAATGACCGACATGCATCTGAAGTGGACTTTACGTGGAGAGGCCAAGAGCTGGGTCCATGGCTGCACGCAAGGAAATGCCTCCTTATTATGCGCAAAATAATGATTCCTCCACCTGACATCAGGGACCCACCGAAAGGGCATCTGTATTTCACGAAAAAATGTTACCGCCGCTGACAGCTCGGACCCACCAGCTATATCTTCGCACGCAAGGAAGTGCCTTCTTATTACGCACAAAAAAATGAATACTCCCCCTGTTAGCTGGGACCCAGTATAGTGGCAGGCTGACTTGTGGGCCTACTAAGTTGACCGGGACGGAGGGCTTTGTCAACTTAGTCAATATGCATGATTCTAGCTCCAGTGACCGTACGATGTCCATCCAACGGCCGTAGTGCTTCTTCAACCTCTGGTCTTCTTGCTTCAGCCGCCCAAACCAGCGCCGGCCGTGGACCCATGGCCGGCTGCGATGCGGTAGAGGCCTCACCGCCCCCTACTACTCCCACCGCTGGCCAGGCCATCGCTCTACTCACCCACACCCCCTGTTATTCTGCGGCGACGGCAGCCTCACACCGCAGCGAACTAGTGAACCCTCGTACTCCTCTACGCTTGGGCATCCACTGCCGCGTCGTCCCCTTCCTAGGCCTCGCCGTCATCCACCTCCCTGGTGCTCTCGGCGCGGCGTGGTCAACGTGGTCAAGGAACGGCTTCCATCGGATGTGGACTGTACGTGGAGAGGCTGACAGCTAGGTCCACGGCCGTAGCAAGGAAGTGCCTCCTTATTACGTGCAAAATAATTATTCCTCCACCTGACAGCGGGACCCACCGGACGGGCCACCCTATTTCGCGAAAAAACCGTTTCCCCCTGACTGCTGGGACCCACCAGCTACATCTTCGCACGCAAGGAAGTGTGTCCGGGCAAAAAAAACGATTCGCCCCCTGACTGCTGGGACCCACCAACTATATCTTCGGAGGCAAGGAAGTGCATGACAGTCGGGACCCACCCGGTCAAAGCGTACGTAGCGCTGTCATTCTGGTCGCGAACGTGTACGTGCATACTGGTTGATGTAGAGGCGCGCACGTGCCGTAGTAGAGGCACGCACGTGTCGTAGTAGAGGCGCACACGAAGCATTTACACGTACGTACAGCGGCCAGGGTACAAGAAATAAAATACGGCCACGTATGTGTACATACGGGCGGGGTCTCGAACGCCTACTCGCGCATACGTACGGCCAGGGCTCGTGTACATGGCTGGGTCGGAACGGAGAAACAGCGTCGTCGTCGTGTTCATGGGGAGGCAAAGGAATGCGTCGTGTTCATGGGGAGACAACGGAATGCGTCGTGTTCATCGGGAGGGCTTGGACGGAACAGGCGATGGAAACGAGGCCTGGCATACCGCAGAACGGAGGAAATGACCTTGTGTTCGACCGGCGATGTTCGAAACGGGATCCTGTTCATCGGGAGGGGTCTGGCGTACCGCAAAACGGAGGAAACGGACCTCGTACGGTCTAAACGGGGGTCCTGTTCATCGGGAGGGTGTGGCGTACCACAAAACGGAGGAAACGGACTTGTGTTGGAGCGCTACGGTCGAAACAGGGGTCCTGTTCTGTAACACCCCGGATGTAACTTTCCCAATTTGTATTCCAACTCTTGCCGTTTCCGGTGTTAAGTTATATTTATTTCGTCGGGTTCGGGTTTTGTCTCCGTGTGTTGTTGTCGTTGTCATGCATCTCATATCATGTCATCCTGTGCATTGCATTTGCATACGTGTTCGTCTCATGCATTCGAGCATTTTCCCCGTTGTCCGTTTTGCATTCCGGCGCTTCGTTCTCCTCCGGTGGTCGTTTCTAGCTTTCTTTCATGTGTGGGGATTAAACATTTCTGGATTGAACCGAGACTTGCCAAGCGGCCTTGGTTTACTACCGGTAGACCGCCTGTCAAGTTTCGTATTATTTGGACTTCGTTTGATACTCCAACGGTTAACCGAGGGACCGAAAAGGCCTCGTGTGTGTTGCAGCCCAACACCCCTCCAATTTGGCCCAAAACCCACCAAACTCTGCTCCATCATCTAGATCTTTCGATCATGATCGCGTGGCCGAAAACCGCACCTCATTTGGACTCTCCTAGCTCCCTCTATGCCTATTTAAACACCCCCCGATTTTCGGATCTCCTCCTACCTCCGAAACCCTAAAAATCCCCTTGCGTGCCGCCGGACAAGATCTGCACCGACGGACACGTCCAAATTCAGATCCGCCGCCACGTGTCGCCTCGTCATTGGTCGGTCCCCGCGCCCACATCGCCACAGCCGCCGTGGCCCGGGCGAGCCCGAACCGGGCCCCCGCGCGGCCCGTTCCCCGCGTCGCCCGACCGCCTCGCTGCGCCGCCCGCCTCCTCTCTCCGCGGCCGAGCCGCCTCCCCGCCGACGAGTCGCCGCCGCCTCTCCACGCCGGCGCCGCGCGCCGCAGCTCCTCCGACCGCCGCCACCATCGCCGCGCCCTCCGCCGCCGCCAGCCCGCGGGCGCCGCCCCGCGCCGCGGCTGCTGTCTCGCCGCCGCCCCGGCCGCCGGCGCCCCGCGCCGTGGAGGCCGCCCCGGCCATCTCCCCCTCCGGCCGCTGCCCTGCCCGTCACCGGCGAACCTCGGTTCGTGTGCCCGCCGAAACCCTAGATCTGGAGGGTAAAATTTCGTCTGTCCCTGATAATTTTAGTTCAAGTGCTCATGTTCACGGCTCCGTAACTTTGCATCCGTAGCTCCGATTCATGCATATAGCATATGAAAATGTTCATCTCAGAGAGTACATCATTTCATTCCATTGAATCATTTTCATTTGAGCTCATCTTGATGCCCGAAATGCTGCTAGAAGAGGGCTACTTGAGATAATTGTCAGATCTGCTACTCCGTTTAGCATTTTTGTCATTTTTGCCAGGATTAATATGTGCATGCTATGCCCTGATGCTCTACTTGTGTTTTGTTAAGGGTTTTTTCATCTTTCCAGAGGTGCAACCCATGTATTTTTAGGATGTGTGTGGTGTCTAGTGCAAGCTTGCAAAGTGGTGCACTTAGTAACTCTGTTTTCAGGGACTTAGTGATTTCGCTAAGTCCTGGAGCTGTTTATCTCATGATGCCATATGTTCATGTTGTTTCCTAGTGATCCGTGCCTCTTTTGAGGATGATCAGTAAGGATGTTTTGTTAATCTTGTAGTGCTCTATCCATCCATGTCTTTGTTTGCAATTATGGAGCACCCTAGCTTGAGTCAATCGAGCTCTACTTTTGCTACTTTCTGAATCTGGGCAGATTGTCAACTTGTTTGCAATTTTGTCGGTGATGTTGTAGTTGATCTGTGCATGCTATGCTATTGTTCTTGCCATGTATAGCTTGAATTTTGTGCCTTATTGTTATTTGTATGCTTGTCTTGCCCTGACTTGCACCATAGTGAGTGCATCGAGCTCGTAAACATGCCTACTTGAGTTATATTTCAACATGTGCCAGTTTTCACTAAGTCTGAAAACTGATTATGTTTTTGCTATGTTCACATGCTTGCAATTGTATTTTCTGGTCCTTTTTGGCTCAAGGTCACTAAGGGACTTTTGTTAAGATCTTTGAGTAGCTCCATGCCATGCTTTACTTTGCCATGTTCAGATCCTGTAGCATGTAGTTTTGTTGCTCCGAAGAGGGCTACCTGATCTGAAATTCCAGACAAGTGTTAATTTCACTAAGTCTAAGATCTGTTTGTCATTTGCATTTTTGCCATGCTTGTTTGAACCTGTTAATGGATGAATTTGCCGTAGCTCAGTGCTAGACTTTTGTTAAGAATATTGTAAGCATCCCTTCAATGTATTTTGTTGTCATGTTTGAGTGCTGTAGCATGTTCATCTCATTGCATTTAGATGCCTACTTGCTGAAAATCGCAGACCGGTGTCATTTTTGAATCGCTTGCCATTTCCAAACGGTAACTCCGATTCCGGTGTTCTTTATATCATTTTCAAGCGATTTCATCTCATATTTCCAGTGGCACACTTGGAATTTCAGGTTGAGGCCAGGTTCATGCATTTTCTGTCATATCTTGCATTTTGCATCCCGCATCGCATCCCGCATAGCATACCATCTTTGCATTGTGTTGTTTGAGTTTGCACGTGGTTGATTGTGTCCTTGTTGCTTGTTTATCTTGTTTGGGTAGAGCCGGGAGACGAGTTTGCTAATGAGGAGCCCGTTGAGCTTGCTTTCGAGGATCCAGTCAACTCTGACAACTGTGCAGGCAAGATGATCATACCCTCGAAATCACTACTATCTTTGCTATGCTAGTTTGATAGCTCTTTTGCTATGCCATTTCTACGATGCCTACCATTTGCTTGAAAGCCTCCCAAATTGCCATGTCAAACCTCTAACCCACCATTGTCCTAGCAAACCGTGGCTATGTTACCGCTTTGCTCAGCCCCTCTTATAGCATTGCTAGTTGCAGGTGAAGATTGGAGGCCGTTCCTCGTTGGAACATTTATTTACTTGTTGGGATATCATTATATTATCTTGTTATCTTAATGCATCTATATACTTGGTAAAGGGTGGAAGGCTCGGCCTCTCGCCTAGTGTTTTGTTCCACTCTTGCCGCCCCTAGTTTCCGTCATATCGGTGTTATGTTCCCGGATTTTGCGTTCCTTACGCTTTTGGGTTATAATGGGAACCCCTTGACAGTCCGCCTTGAATAAAACTCCTCCAGCAATGCCCAACCTTGGTTTTACCATTTGCCACCTAGCCTTTTCCCTTGGGTTTCGCAGAGTCAAGGGTCATCATTATTTTAAACCCTCCCCCCCCCCCGGGCCAGTGCTCCTCTGAGTGTTGGTCCAACCTAGAGCACCGTGCGGGGCCGTCCCTTGGCAACTTGGGTTACGTTGGCTCCCGTACGCTTAGCTTATCCGGTGTGCCCTGAGAACGAGATATGTGCAGCTCCTATCGGGATTTGTCGGCACAGCGGGCGGTGTTGCTGGACTTGTTTTACCATTGTCGGAGTTGTCTTGAATTACCGAGATACCGAGTCTGATCGGAACGTCTTGGGAGGAGGTCTATTCCTTCGTTGACCGTGAGAGCTTGTCATGGGCTAAGTTGGGACTCCCCTGCAGGGATTGAACTTTCGAAAGCCGTGCCCGTGGTTATGGGCAGATGGGAATTTGTTAATGTCTGGTTGTAGATAACTTGAACCTTAATTAATTAAAATGAATCAACTGAGTGTGTTACCATGATGGCCTCTTCTCGGCGGAGTCCGGGAAGTGGATACGGTGTTGGAGTAATGTTTGTGCAGGTTGCTCTCTAGTTTCACGCTCGCGCTTTGCCTCCTCTTCTCGCTCTCTTTTGCTAATAAGTTAGCCACCATACTTGCTAGTCGCTTGCTGCAGTTCCACTTATTTTTACCTTGCCATACCTATAAGCTTAAATAGTCTTGATCGCGAGGGTGCGAGATTGCTGAGTCCCTGTGGCTCACAGATTACTATTACACCAGATGCAGGCCTGATGATTCCGCTCCAGGAGACGCGTATGAGCTCAAGTGGGAGTTCGATGAAGACTCTCAACGTTACTATGTTTCCTTTCCCGATGATCAGTAGTGGTGCCCAGTTGGGGGTGATTGGGACCATGTCGCATGTTGGGTTCTCTTTTATTTTGGCGCCGTAGTCGGGCCATGAGTGTTTGGATGATGTAATGTTATTTATGTACTTGATTTATGTGGCAAGTGTAAGCCAACTATGTTATCTCCCCTTTATTATTATCATGGGATGTTGTGAAGATTGCCTAACTTGCGACATATGCCTTCAATGCGATTATGCCTCTAAGTCGTGCCTCGACACGTGGGAGCTATAGTCGCATCGAGGGTGTGACAAGTTGGTAATCAGAGCCTTGCCGACCTTAGGAGCCCCATTGCTTAATTGTTTTTAGCGGCCGAGTTGTGTCTAGAAAAATGTTTTGAGTCATTTAGGAATTATATATCGAAGAGTTTAGGAATTCTTTTTACTTCCCAGTCTCTTCTCAAATTTCACTAAAAAAAATTTTTAGGATCACGCGGGTAGCTTGGAATCGTTCTGATGGTTTTATGATGAGAACATTGTCTTGGTGCCTCCTGTCAAGGGTTTAGTGGAAGTGTCCCGGAGAGTTGAGCTCTGAGGTGTTTTCATCATAATTTTATCGTTACAGTTCTGGAATACCTGAGTTTTGTACGCCGACATCAAAAATCTCTTTTATGCAGTTCGTTGGTGAGATAACCTCGACGCCACCCAGTACTGGGGCGGGAGTTCGGGAGTATCGCCATAACTTGTATAACGGATGCTTTTCGAAGGTTGAGGTAGATGGTTTCCGAAGGTTTCTTGGTTATGTGTTGAAGGATGGATATAGCTGGATGTAGGATTTGCTAGTTTGGGTGAGATATCATGCTTCCCCTGTATCCCCAACACCTGATTGCATAACCGGAAAGGTTCGGGAGTTTCATAGGTGGGAATTCTAGTAGCTCTAGTTCTTCTTCCACGGATATTGGTTTGAGATTGGGATTTCTTAACGATTATTCGTTCTTGATCCGTACCTTGTTGATTTATTTCTCTACCTTAATTCTACGTGGCTTCTCAATTTATGGATATGTGACCATTTCAAGAGGAATGCATTCGTTCATTTTGTTCGGATGTGAAGACTATATGTTGCAATTTTCATTCCATTGGATTCAGCTTCAATATTTGTCTGTCAATGTGCTAATGGTGGTCAACCTCTTCAGGATGGCTCCTCCAACGCGCACGACTCCGAATCCTGATTCGCCACCACCTCCACCTCCTCCGGAGGCATGGCAAGCTGTGATGGCCGCAACCAATGCAAACACACAGTTGATCATGCAAATTCTTCAAGAGCGCAATCAAGGCAACCAAGGGAATCAAGGCAGCAATCAGAATCACTTTGCTACACTCAACCAGTTCCTTGCTAACGGGCCAAAGACTTTCAGCAATTGTGTTGAGGCAACCGATGCTGACGATTGGCTTGTGGATCTGTGTAAGCATTTCGAGTGCAGTAACGCCAGGCCTGAGGACTTTGTCAAGTTCGCTTCCTTCCAACTCAAAGATCAAGCTGCAGAATGGTTCCAGCAGTACAAGGACTCCAGAGGTGGACGTGTTATCACTTGGGATGATTTTCGTCGAGATTTCAGGGCTCATCATATTCCCCAGAGCGTGGTTGAAAGCAAGCGTGAGGAATTCCCGAATCTGAAGCAAGGCTCTTTGTCTATCTATGACTACAACAAGTTGTTCCAGAAGCTCGCCCGCTTTGCCAAGCAGGACGTCCCTGATGAGAAGAGCATGATATATCAGTTCAGGGGTGGTCTCAGAGAAGATATTCAGCTCGCTCTTGTCCTCTTTGAGCCCTTGAGATACGATGAGTTCTACAACATGGCACTGAAGCAAGAGGCTGCTCAGTTGAAGTGTGATGCTTCCAAGAAGTGAGCCAGAGATGTTACTCCTTCTTCCTCTACTCAAGTGGCCAAGCAGCAGAAGTATTGGCTTCCTCCTCCTCCGTTCCGTCAGCCGTATCAGCAGAAGAGCAAAGGTGGTAGTGGTTCTTCCCACCCACCCAACCCTGGCTTTCAGAACAAGACTTCGTCTCAAGCTCCAAGATCGAGTGCTCCGTACCACCGTCCGCTTTCAGAGGTCACGTGCAACAAGTGCCAACAGAAGGGTCACTATGCCAACAAGTGTTTCAACCAGAGGCGTCTTCCTCCTCCTCCTCCTGTCAGATCGGAAAGTACAGCTGTGGTCAAGCATAAACCCAAGCACGCCAAGGTCAACTTGCTGAATGCAGCTGAGGCAGAGGAATCATCAGATGTCATCATGGGTAACTTTCCAGTTAACTCTTTTCCAGCAAA
Source organism: Triticum urartu (assembly GCF_003073215.2). Lineage (NCBI taxonomy): Eukaryota > Viridiplantae > Streptophyta > Magnoliopsida > Poales > Poaceae > Triticum > Triticum urartu. The sequence continues at coordinate 393,649,976 of NC_053025.1, forward strand.
AGTTCTTTTCGACACTGGTGCATCACATTGTTTCATGTCAAGATCATTTGTCTCCAAGCATGACTTCATTTCACAAATGTTGGGTAAACCTATGGGAGTGGTTTCTCCGGCTAAGTCTATGAGGGCTACTTCAATAGTCCCGGATGTTTCTATCACGTTGGGCGATTACAAGTTTCTTTCTTCTCCTATGGTGCTTGGTAACTCAGATATTGATCTTATTCTCGGAATGGATTGGCTTTCTAAGCACAAGGCTCAGCTTGATTGTGCAGCCAGGCAGATTCAATTGACTCATTCGTCTGAGGATGTAATTGTCTTTGCCGCTCGGGATAATACCATCCGTCTGTTTTCTCTCAATGAGAAGGGTGAACTCGATGCTATCTCGCAAATTCCAGTCGTTTGCGAATATCAAGACTTCTTTCCAGAAGAGCTTCCAGGAATGCCTCCGCACCGGCCAGTTGAATTCGTTATTGATCTTGAGCCTGGTATAGAACCTGTGTGCAAACGTCCTTACAAGCTCGGACCTGAAGAGTTGAAGGAGCTGAAGAAGCAACTCGATATTCAAGAGAAAATGGGTCTCATACGGCCTAGTTCTTCTCCGTGGGGCTGTGGTGTTCTTTTTGTGAAGAAGAAGGATGGAACGGACCGACTTTGTGTTGATTACCGTCCAGTGAACAAGAAGACCATCAAGAACAAATACCCACTTCCCAACATCAACGAGCTGTTCGAACAACTCAAAGGTGCCCAAGTTTTCTCCAAGCTTGATCTCCGTATGGGTTATCATCAGATTCGAATCCGTGAGCAAGATATTCCCAAGACGGCTTTCAGGACAAGCTTTGGTTCATATGAATACACTGTCATGTCTTTTGGCCTCGTCAACGCTCCTCCGACGTTCTCTCGCATGATGAATTTCATCTTCAATGCCTACACCAATGACTTTGTTTTGGTCTATCTCGACGATATTCTGGTTTTCTCCAAGAACAAGGAAGATCATGCCAAGCACTTGCGTTTGGTTCTTGATAAGCTCAGAGAACACAAGTTCTACGCCAAGTTCTCCAAGTGTGAATTTTGGCTCGATGAGGTTCTTTATCTTGGTCATATCATCTCTGCCAAGGGCATTGCCGTGAATCCTGAGAAGGTGTCTGCAATTTGAATTGGGAACCTCCTCAGAACGTGAAGCAACTCCGTAGCTTCCTCGGTCTCGCAAGCTATTGCCGAAGATTCGTTGAAAACTTTTCTAAGATCGCGAAGCCTTTCTCTAATCTTCTCCAGAAGCACGTCAAGTACGTTTGGTCTCCGGAGTGTGATATTGCTTTCAACACTTGGAAAGAGAAATTGATCACTACTCCAGTTCTCACTCCGCCTGATGAATCCAAGCCGTACGAGGTCTTTTGTGATGCCACTCTCCAAGGTCTTGGCGCAGTATTGATGCAAGAGAAGAAAGTTGTTGCTTATACATCTCGCCTGTTGAAGCCTGATGAGAAGAACTACCCCACTCATGATCTCGAGTTGGCTGCAGTTGTGCATGCTCTTTTGACTTGGAGACATCTTCTATTGGGAAGAAAAGTGGACATTTTCACTGATCACAAGAGTCTCTCAAGTACATCTTCACTCAGCCTAATCTCAACCTCAGGCAAACTCGATGGGTCGAAATGATTCAAGAGTATAATCCGAGTATCGAGTATACTCCAGGCAAGGCCAATGTGATTGCTGAAGCTTTGAGCAGGAAGGATTACTGCAACAGTATGATTCTCAAGCCTTATCAACCCGAGCTTTGTGAAGCTTTCCGCAAACATAATCTACAAGTTGTTCCTCAAGGTTTCCTCGCCAACCTTCAAGTCTCTCCTACCTTGGAAGACCAGATTCGCCAAGCCCAGCTTCTTGATGCTATGGTGAAAAAGGTGAAGATTGGGATTGCCAAGAGCCAGTCCAAGTAGAAGTGGTACCGCCTTGATGACAAGGACACTCTCTTCTTCGAGGATCGTATTGTGGTACCCAAAGGTGACCTCCGTAAAGTGATCTTGAATGAGGCTCACAATTCTCTCCTCTCCATCCACCCAGGGAGCACGAAGATGTATCAGGATCTCAAGCAGGCTTATTGGTGGACTCAAATGAAGCGCGAGATTGCTCAATTCGTGAATGAATGTGATGTCTGCAGAAGAGTGAAGGCAGAACACCAAAGGCCAGTAGGTCTCCTCCAACCTCTTGCCATTCCAGAATGGAAGTTTGACCACATTGAGATGGACTTCGTGACTGGGTTTCCAAAGTCCAAGCGTGGCAATGATGCTATATTCGTTGTCATCAACAAACTCACCAAAGTGGCTCACTTTCTTCCTATCAAAGAGTCGATCACTGCAGCTCAATTGGCGGAACTCTATACCTCTCGTATTGTCTCTCTGCACGGTATTCCACAAGTGATCTCTTCAGACCGTGGCAGCATCTTTACCTCGAAGTTTTGGGATTCTTTTCAGAAGGCCATGGGCACCAACATCCGCTTCAGCACAGCTTTCCATCCTCAAACTAGCGGTCAAGTCGAGCGTGTCAACCAGATTCTTGAAGATATGCTCACGGCTTGTGTGATCTCCTTCGGCATGAAGTGGGAGGATTGTCTTCCTTATGCTGAATTCTCCTACAACAACAGTTTTCAAGCAAGTTCGGGCAAGGCCCCATTTGAAATTCTGTATGGCAGGAAGTTCCGTACCCCTCTCATCTGGTCTGAAACCGGTGAACGTCAGCTTTTGGGTAATGACTTAATCATAGAGGCAGAGGAAATGTGCAAAGTCATTCGTGATAACCTCAAAGCAGCCCAATCCCGCCAGAAGAGCTACTATGATAGTAAGCACCGTGATTTGGCCTTCGAGACCGGAGATCATGTTTACCTCCGCGTCTCCCCTATGAAAGGTACTCGTCGCTTCGGTATCAAAGGGAAGCTTGCCCCTAGATACATGGGACCTTTCAGGATTGTCAGCAAGAGAGGCGACCTTGCCTATCAACTCGAGCTTCCTTCAAACTTTGCAAATGTTCATGACGTGTTCCATGTCTCTCAGCTTCGAAAGTGCTTCAAGACTCCTGACCGCACCATCAACTTCGAGGACATTGAGATCCAAGAAGATCTTTCCTATCGTGAGCACCCAGTTGCTATTCTTGAAGAGACTGAACGCAAGACTCGCAACAAGTCAATCAAATTTCTCAAAGTCAAGTGGTCACACCATTCCGACCGCGAAGCTACCTGGGAACGCGAGGATCACCTCCGTTCTAAGTACCCGGCGTTCTTTCAGTCCTAGATCTCGGGACGAGATCCTTTCGTAGTGGTGGAGTGTTGTAACACCCCGGATGTAACTTTCCCAATTTGTATTCCAACTCTTGCCGTTTCCGGTGTTAAGTTATATTTATTTCGTCGGGTTCGGGTTTTGTCTCCGTGTGTTGTTGTCGTTGTCATGCATCTCATATCATGTCATCATGTGCATGGCATTTGCATACGTGTTCGTCTCATGCATTCGAGCATTTTCCCCGTTGTCCGTTTTGCATTCCGGCGCTTCGTTCTCCTCCGGTGGTCGTTTCTAGCTTTCTTTCATGTGTGGGGATTAAACATTTCCGGATTGGACCGAGACTTGCCGAGCGGCCTTGGTTTACTACCGGTAGACCGCCTGTCAAGTTTCGTATCATTTGGACTTCGTTTGATACTCCAACGGTTAACCGAGGGACCGAAAAGTCCTCATGTGTGTTGCAGCCCAACACCCCTCCAATTTGGCCCAAAACCCACCAAACTCTGCTCCATCATCTAGATCGTTCGATCACGATCGCGTGGCCGAAAACCGCACCTCATTTGGACTCTCCTAGCTCCCTCTATGCCTATTTAAACACCCCCCGATTTTCGGATCTCCTCCTACCTCCGAAACCCTAAAAATCCCCTCGCGCGCCGCCGGACAAGATCTGCACCGACGGACATGTCCGAATTCAGCTCCGCCGCCACGTGTTGCCTCGTCATTGGTCGGTCCCCGCGCCCACATCGCCTCAGCCGCCGCGGCCCGGGCGAGCCCGAACAGGGCCCCCGCGCGGCCCATTCCCCGCGCCGCCCGACCGCCTCACTGCGCCGCCCGCCTCCTCTCTCCGTGGCTGAGCCGCCTCCCCGCCGACGAGCCGCCTCCGCCTGTCCACGCAGGTGCCGTGCGCCGCAGCTCTTCCGACCGCCGCCACCATCGCCGCGCCCTCCGCCGCCGCCAGCCCGCGGGCGCCACCCCGGCCATCTCCCTCTCCGGCCGCCGCCCTGCCCGTCGCCGGCGAACCTCGGTTCGTGTGCCCGCCGAAACCCTAGATCTGGAGGGTAAAATTTCGTCTGTCCCTGATAATTTTAGTTCAAGTGCTCATGTTCACGGCTCCGTAACTTTGCATCCGTAGCTCCGATTCATGCATATAGTATATCAAAATGTTCAACTCAGAGAGTACATCATTTCATTCCATTGAATCATTTTCATTTGAGCTAATCTTGATGCCCAAAATGCTGCTAGAAGAGGGCTACTTGAGATAATTGTCAGATCTGCTACTCCGTTTAGCATTTTTGTCATTTTTGCCATGATTAATGTGTGCATGCTATGCCCTGATGCTCTAGTTGTGTTTTGTTAAGGGTTTTGTCATCTTTCCAGAGGTGCAACCCATGTATTTTTAGGATGTGTGTGGTGTCTAGTGCAAGCTTGCAAAGTGGTGCACTTAGTAACTCTGTTTTCAGGGACTTAGTGATTTCGCCAAGTCCTGGAGCTGTTTATCTCATGATGCCATATGTTCATGTTGTTTCCTAGTGATCCGTGCCTCTTTTGAGGATGATCAGTAAGGATGTTTTGTTAATCTTGTAGTGCTCTATCCATCCATGTCTTTGTTTGCAATTATGGAGCACCCTAGCTTGAGTCAATCGAGCTCTACTTTTGCTACTTTCTGAATCTGGGCAGATTGTCAACTTGTTTGCAATTTTGTCGGTGATGTTGTAGTTGATCCGTGCATGCTATGCTATTGTTCTTGCCATGTATAGCTTGCATTTTGTGCCTTATTGTTATTTGTATGCTTGTCTTGCCCTGACTTGCACCATAGTGAGTGCATCGAGCTCGTAAACATGCCTACTTGAGTTATATTTCAGCATGTGCCAGTTTTCACTAAGTCTGAAAACTGATTATGTTTTTGCTATGTTCACATGCTTGCAATTGTATTTTCTTGTCCTTTTTGGCTCGAGGTCACTAAGGGACTTTTGTTAAGATCTTTGAGTAGCTCCATGCCATGCTTTACTTTGCCATGTTCAGATCCTGTAGCATGTAGTTTTGTTGCTCCGAAGAGGGCTACCTGATCTGAAATTCCAGACAAGTGTTAATTTCACTAAGTCTGAGATCTGTTTGTCATTTGCATTTTTTCCATGCTTGTTTGAACCTGTTAATGGATGAATTGGCCGTAGCTCAGTGCTAGACTTTTGTTAAGAATCTTGTAAGCATCCCTGCCATGTATTTTGTTGTCATGTTTGGGTGCTGTAGCATGTTCATCTCATTGCATTAAATGCCTACTTGCTGAAAATCGCAGACCGGTGTCATTTTTGAATCGCTTGCCATTTCCAAACCGTAACTCCGATTCCGGCGTTCTTTATATCGTTTTCAAGCGATTTCATCTCATCTTTCCAGTGGCACACTTGGAATTCCATGTTGAGGCCAGGTTCATGCATTTTCTGTCATATCTTGCATTTTGCATCCCGCATCGCATCCCGCATAGCATACCATCTTTGCATTGTGTTGTTTGAGTTTGCACGTGGTTGATTGTGTCCTTGTTGCTTGTTTGTCTTGTTTGGGTAGAGCCGGGAGACGAGTTTGCTAACGAGGAGCCCATTGAGCTTGCTTTCGAGGATCCAGTCAACTCTGACAACTGTGCAGGCAAGATGATCATACCCTCGAAATCACTACTATCTTTGCTATGCTAGTTTGCTAGCTCTTTTGCTATGCCATTGCTACGATGCCTACCATTTGCTTGCAAGCCTCCCAAATTGCCATGTCAAACCTCTAACCCACCATTGTCCTAGCAAACCGTTGATTGGCTATGTTACCGCTTTGCTCAGCCCCTCTTATAGCGTTGCTAGTTGCAGGTGAAGATTGGAGGCCGTTCCTCGTTGGAACATTTATTTACTTGTTGGGATATCATTATATTATCTTGTTATCTTAATGCATCTATATACTTGGTAAAGGGTGGAAGGCTCGGCCTCTCGCCTAGTGTTTTGTTCCACTCTTGCCGCCCCTAGTTTCCGTCATATCGGTGTTATGTTCCCGGATTTTGCGGTCCTTACGCTTTTGGGTTATAATGGGAACCCCTTGACAGTCCGCCTTGAATAAAACTCCTCCAGCAATGCCCAACCTTGGTTTTACCATTTGCCACCTAGGCTTTTCCCTTGGGTTTCGCGGACTCAAGGGTCGTCATTATTTTAACCCCCCTGGGCAAGTGCTCCTCTGAGTGTTGGTCCAACCTAGAGCACCGTGCGGGGCCGTCCCTTGGCAACTTGGGTTACGTTGGCTCCCGTACTCTTAGCTTATCCGGTGTGCCCTGAGAACGAGATATGTGCAGCTCCTATCGGGATTTGTCGGCACAGCGGGCGGTGTTGCTGGACTTGTTTTACCATTGTTGGAGTTGTCTTGAATTACCGAGATACCGAGTCTGATCGGAACGTCTTGGGAGGAGGTCTATTCCTTCGTTGACCGTGAGAGCTTGTCATGGGCTAAGTTGGGACTCCCTTGCAGGGATTGAACTTTCGAAAGCCGTGCCCGCGGTTATGGGCAGATGGGAATTTGTTAATGTCCGGTTGTAGATAACTTGAACCTTAATTAATTAAAATGAAGCAACTGAGTGTGTTACCGTGATGGCCTCTTCTCGGCGGAGTCCGGGAAGTGGACACGGTGTGAGTAATGTTTGCGCAGGTTGCTCTCTAGTTTCACGCTCGTGCTTTGCCTCCTCTTCTCGCTCTCTTTTGCTAATAAGTTAGCCACCATACTTGCTAGTCGCTTGCTGCACTTCGACTTATTTTTACCTTGCCATACCTATAAGCTTAAATAGTCTTGATCGCGAGGGTGCGAGATTGCTGAGTCCCTGTGCCTCACAGATTACTATTACACCAGATGCAGGGCCTGATGATTCCACTCCAGGAGACGCGTATGAGCTCAAGTGGGAGTTCGACGAAGACTCTCAACGTTACTATGTTTCCTTTCCCGATGATCAGTAGTGGTGCCCAGTTGGGGGTGATTGGGACCGTGTCGCATGTTGGGTTCTCTATTATTTTGGCGTCGTAGTCGGGCCATGAGTGTTTGGATGATGTAATGTTATTTATGTACTTGATTGACGTGGCGAGTGTAAGCCAACTATGTTATCTCCCCTTTATTATTATCATGGGATGTTGTGAAGATTGCCTAACTTGCGACATATGCCTTCAATGCGATTATGCCTCTAAGTCGTGCCTCAACACGTGGGAGCTATTGCCGCATCGAGGGTGTGACATGTTCATCGGGAGGGGTGTGGCGTACCACAAAACGGGACTCCACGGGATACTGTTCATCTCCACCGTCGACCTCCTCCAGTCTCCATGGGTTCCTGTTCATCCAGCCTCCACGGGCTCCTATTCATCCAGCCTCCACCGCGCGCTACTCCACCGGCTACTGTTCAACCACCCCTCCACCGTCTACTGTTCATCCAGCCCTCCACACCGCGGGGTCCTGTTCAACCACCCGTCCACGGGCACCCCTCCACCGTCTACTATTCATCCATCCCTCCACACGACGGGGTCCTGTTCAACCACCCCTCCACCGTCTACTGTTCATCCAGCCCTCCACACCACGGGGTCCTGTTCATCCACCCCTCCACGGGCACCCCTCCACCGTCTACTGTTTATCCAGCCCTCCACCACACCACGGGATCCTGTTCATCCAGAGACAACGCCACCGCTCACTGTTCATCCAAACCCCCCGCAACGCTCACTATTCATCCCATCGATCGGCTTCAGTTAGCAGCAGTAGCGAAGGAATCGCTTGATCGGGTTCATTTAATAGCCATCCATCGATTGCTCGGGTTCAGTAACGCGTAGCCTGCAGTGCAATCGCTCGGGTTCAGTTAGAGCCCAACGCCTCGCTCGGGTTCAGTTAGAGCCAACGCCTCACACACACGCGCATACATGTACGAGAGAAACGCGCATCGCTCGGCCCCCGACCTCCCACCGTAACTGGGAACTCCCCAAAAATTTCCTCCCCCTCGCTTCTACCATGGTTTTTTCCGTCATGGACGGCCCAAAGAATGTCATGCAGCTGCGTCTCCGGCCCGCCCAGGACGAAAAGCCCATTTTCTGTCATGATTTTTTGTCATAGGAAGTTGGAGCCCACCACATCTATGATGATACCGGGTTTTGTCACAATTATCGTCAGAGAAGTATCATATGTATGACAGAAAAAAAATTCGTTCGGCCCAAAATGTCATGGATGTGTCTTTTTTTTGTAGTGGCCTCGCTCACGACGGGAGTAAGTAAACACGCGGGCAGCACTGACTGTGGCAAGGGAGCTGCTGCGGTGCCGACTGATGGAAAGCGGCCGGGACACGCTGCTGGAGCGCGTCACCGAGATGCTTGACACGGCGGCCTCGGGAGCCCCGCCCTTCTGCCATCAGCTTCCTCCTCAGGCCGCTACGGGGATCTTCGGCGGGCCACGCCACCATCACGCACCGTTGAGTGCGCCAGGGGGCTTCATCAACGTTGGCATGGCCGGCGGCGCCGGGGGCTCTACCACCCCCGTGCCGCCCGCAACAAGCATGGGCACAAGCGTCGCCCCCAGGACGCCATGATGGGCTGAGCGACATGGCGTGTGGGGCACCACGGCAAGGTATTCAGGGTAACAGCCCAGGAAGCTTACGTGCCCCGCATGACGGATAAGGAGTACACACCGGAGGACGGCCCGAGCTCGTTCGTTGGAGAAGATTGGGAAGAAGGAGCGCTAGGAGCCGAAGCCTTCCAGGAGCTGCCGGGGAACCACCACGACCACGTGTGGGACGACCACTACAGGGTACCCCTAATCCCTCAGGAGCAAGCTTACGCTAACCATGAGTCGCAGGAGGAGCAGGTCACCGCGGCGGCAGGCGGCCCCAGCTCGATAGCCCCCCTGGCAGTGGGAGGATCGCGTTGGGGGCTGCAGGAGAGGGGTAGGGAGCCAGGCCCCTCCCCAAGGCACGCGAAACCAGAGGACACCCGGAGGTAGGCCCTCTGCCGGGTGGCTTCGACAGCCCTTCCCTCGGCAGAGGACCCGTGGTCACCGAGGGAACCGCTGGCGTCCCCTTTCCCTCTTTTGTGTTGTCCTGGTGACCGGTCGGCTGAAAGGAGGTCGAGGGTGGCACAAGGTGGGGCCCTCGTCTCGTGATATGAAGCAAGGCGGGTACCTGTGAAGAAGGCCCAGTGCCTGTGAAGCTCGCCGCCTGTGACACTCTCATGTAATAATGAGTTGGGGTTGTACACGCCCCGGAGTCTCAAGAGCGCCGGCCTCAGGCCCTGGGGCTCCCTCCCACACCTAGTGGCAGCACTTAGCTCCGCGTTGGTGAGAAGACTTGAAGACCCGAAGACTAGACTAGGTGCCAGACGCGGCCTTTTATTTTGGATCTCTCTTTCTGTGGCTTTGCTTTCTGGATCTGGACTTGAGGTGAAGCTTAATTTTTATCGATGCGCGCGGGGGGTGCCTTTTCTCGTTCGAGCCATCTCTTGCCTTCTGGGTCTTGTTTGGTTTGTGAAAGTGCAACTATCCCTAGGTGGTTTTGGTAATTCATAACAACATATAGCTCATTGAGCTAATGCTATTCCAAGATGATTATTTCAGGAAAGCTCAATGATTGGCATGGCATGGATGTGAAAGTGGAACCCTCAAAATGCTAAGGACTAAGGATTGGCTCAAGCTCAAAAGCTCAAGACTCTACATTTTATATTTTAGTGATCCAAGATCACATTGAGTCTTTAGGAAAAGCCAATACTATCAAGGAGGGATGAGGTGTTGCTTAATGAGCCTCTTGCTTTATGTGCTTAGTGATATGCTCCAAAACCCTCAACTACTTTCCCATATCCACATATGACCTAAACCCTAAGCCAAACTCGGTCCTACCGATTCTTCTTATCCGGCGCCACCGAGTTTCACTTGTCATAAGCCACTGCCAAACCCTAGCAATTCGGTTCTACCGATAGGGATCTCGGTCTCACCGAGATGGGATTGCAAACTCTCTGTTTCCCTTTCGTAACTTTTCGGTCTCACCGAAAGAGCGAATCGGTCCCACCGAGATTGCAATGTAAATTCAGTGTTTCCTTTTTGTAACTTTTCGGTCTCACCGAAAGAGAAAATCGGTCCCACCGAGTTTGCCTGACCAACTCTCTGGTTAGCCTATTACCAAATTCGGTCTCACCGAGTTTGTGTAATCGGTCTCACTGAGATTACGTTATGCCAAAACCCTAACCATATCGGTCCCACCGATTTGCATGTCAGTCCCACCGAAAATCTCTAACGGTCACTAGGTTTACATTTTCGGTCCGACCAAGTTTGTTGATTCGGTCCCACCGAGATTGGAAAACTGTGTGTAATGGTTGGATTTTGTGTGGAGGCTATATATACCCCTCCACCTCCTCTTCATTCGTGGAGAGAGCCATCAGAACACATACACAATTCCAACTCATATGTTCTGAGAGAGAACCACCTACTCATGTGTTGAGACCAAGATATTCCATTCCTACCATATGAATCTTGATCTCTAGCCTTCCCCAAGTTGCTTTCCACTCAAATCTTCTTTCCACAAGATCCAAATCCTATGAGAGAGAGTTGAGTGTTGGGGAGACTATCATTTGAAGCACAAGAGCAAGGAGTTCATTACCTACACACCATTTGTTACTTCTTGGAGAGTGGTGTCTCCTAGATTGGCTAGGTGTCACTTGGGAGCCTCCGACAAGATTGTGGAATTGAACCAAGGAGTTTGTAAGGGCAAGGAGATCGCCTACTTCATGAAGATCTACCGCTAGTGAGGCAAGTCCTGTGTGGGCGATGGCCATGGTGGGATAGACAAGGTTGCTTCTTCGTGGACCCTTTGTGGGTGGTTGCTTCTTCGTGGACCCTTTGTGGGTGGAGCCCTTTGTGGACTCGCGCAACCGTTACCCTTTGTGGGTGGAGCCCTTGGTGGACTCGCGCAACCGTTACCCTTTGTGGGTTGAAGTCTCCATCAACGTGGATGTAGGATAGCACCACCTATCCGAACCACGGGAAAAACATCCGTGTCTCCAATTGCGTTTGAATTCTCCAAACCCTTCCCTTTACATTCTTGCAAGTTGCATGCTTTACTTTCCGCTGCCAATATACTCTTTGCATGCTTGCTTGAATTGTGTGATGATTGCTTGACTTGTCCTACAATAGCTAAAATCTGCCAAGAACTAAAATTGGGAAAAGGTTAAGTTTTTATTTGGTCAAGTAGTCTAATCACCCCCCCTCTAGACATACTTTCGATCCTCCAAGTGGTATCAGAGCTTTGGTCTCCATTTGCTTTGATCTCCATAGCTTTTGGTGGTCATAGCCTTGGTTTCACAACCTAGGAGAGTATGGCGTCTAGCGAGGGAAATTATCACCGTAGAGGTCCTTACTTTGATGGTACTAATTTTGCTAGTTGGAAGCATATAATGAAAATGCATATTCTTGGACATAACCCCGCCGTTTGGGCTATTGTGTGTGTTGGTTTGCAAGGTGACTTCTTTGATGGGAAAGAACCAAACCGTGAAGCTACCGCGGATGAGTTGAAGATGTTGCAATACAATGCTCAAGCTTGTGATATTCTCTTCAACGGATTGTGCCCCGAAGAATTCAACAAAATCAGCCATCTTGAGAATGCAAAGGAAATTTGGGACACTTTGATTGATATGCACGAAGGTACCGACTCTGTCAAGGAATCCAAGTTGGATGTGCTTCAGAGTCAACTTGACAAGTTCAAAATGAAGGATGGTGAAGGTGTAGCTGAAATGTACCGTCGTTGACCACGTCACCTTCGTCTGCAATGACCGCCACCGCGTCATCCTCCAAGGTGAAGGCCCTGACCAACGCGTCGACATGGTCCTCTACCCAACGCGCCAGGTCGCCCCGGACGACCGTGGGTACGGGGGCAATGGCGGCGTTGAAGTCGAAGTTGGGGTCGGCATTCAGAAGGTGGCTGAAGACACGGGAGAAGGCGCGCTGAAGCAGGCCACGACCCCTCTCCTCCACAAGCTGTCGAGCTCTGGCGGATAGAGCCTCCAGGCGCGTCACCACCTCAGTGAAGAAGGTCAGGTGGCTGGCATAGTCATTCGAGTGAGGGGCCAGGGCGTTCTCATCGCAGATGTAACCCAGGGTGGTGTTGGCCTTGTTCCGAAGGTCTTGAAGCATAGGAGCATGCTCGCGCTCCAGCATTCGGCGTTGGGGCGCTTCCTCCCTGTTTTGCCGTGCGATGGCCTCGGCGTCGTCAACTCGCTTCTGGAGGGAAAGCAGCTCGGCGCGGGCGGAGGCCAAGTCCGCCTACGCCGTAACCAGGTCGGCGACTGTGGCCTCCGCATGCCTCTCGGCCTCGTCCAACCAAGGCCTGAGGGCGGCGGCCCTGCCCGCGCCCTCCAGACCGGCGAGCTTCAGCTTCAAGTCGTACCTGCCCTCGAGATCTGCGCGAACCTCGGCCACCCGGCGATTGATCTCCTCCTCGACTCCGGCTTCACGGGCCCCGATGGCATCTTCTGCTTGAGCGACTTGACGCTCCCTTGTCTCCAGTCACTCGAGCTCAAGGCTGCGCTCCACGGCTTCCAGGGCTAGCGTGTAACGCCCCGAGACCGATGTGCCAGGTGGCTTCCAGTTATTCGCTTGCGTGTTGCATCTTGTCATGTCATCCTGTGCATTGCATCATCATGTTTTCAAAACTTGCATTCGTCCGGGTTCTCCGAGTTCTCTCCATTGTTCGTTCTGAGCCCAGACACACTTGCACGCGCCCGTGGCATGTCCGAAATAGTATTTTATAAGTGGCCGGAAAATATTCTCGGAATGGGATGAAAGTTGGCGTGTGGTCTTATTATAGTGTAGATAGACCGCCTGTCAAGTTTCATCGCATTAGGAGTTCGTTTGACGCCCCAACGGATAACTATAGCGGCAATATAGTCGGTCAAACGTCGGACGTTTTTGGTCTCCGGAAACAGTTGCGGGGCTACATCTCTCTTCTCTTCTCTCAGCCCAAAGCTTTCTACACAGTCCGCTGTCAACCGCCAGGCCCCGAAACCCTCTCTGCACAGTGCACCGAACCCCTCGCACACGTCCGGAAGTTGTCCCGGACCCGACCCGGGCAGTCGTCACCGTTGGGTCCGGATCATCCCCAAACATCTACAAAACGTCTCTGTTTTGTTAATTGTATTTCCTAACCTATATTTTCTCAGCCGCCCGATTACGATCGTAGGGATGTGATAGCCCCTATCCTAATCTCATTGCAATAAAAATAGTGGACAACCCTAGAAACTAGGGATCCTGTCCCCTCCATCCATCCAATCACTCTGCCGCCATTCCACCAAATCCCCTCGGGATCCCCCGCTCCTTGTTTTCCTCCACCCACCAACCAGGAGCCTGAGCTCCTTCTCCCACGCCCACAAGCACCGAGGCCTCTGCTTCTCCTCGCACCGCATCAGCAGCCCCACGCACCTGTGGATCCCCTTGGCCTCGCCTGAGCTCGCCGGGGATCAGAGCACGACGACGCCCGATTTCTCGGCCTCTGCTCGATCCATCCCTACAGCCGCAGCCACCCGAGCTCGTCTTCTCGCGCCTGTAGCCACCTGAGCCTCCCCTGGCTCCTCTACCTCGCCTTGTCGTCCGGCGACCGGCGCCGCCGCCGGCGACCACGAGATAAGCTTCGCTGTCCTTCTCCTCCCGTGGTTTCTTTGCCTTCCTCATCTCACCTCCCTTTCTCTCTTCATCTGTTCCAACAGGAGCGCCCGACGCCTCCCATGGAGTTCCTTGCAGCCGCCTCGCTGCCCGGATCCTCATGTCCCCGCCATTCACGTGCCGCCAGAGATCACCTCCCTGCCAAGTTCGCCGCCGCAGCTCCCCTGATACCTCCAGGCGCCGGCCTGTCCCTCTCCTCCTGCCTCTGGTTCTCCCTCTCCTCCCCCCTCATGTTTTCTCTCTCTCTCCCGCAAGCTCCAGCCGCCGCCATGGGGCGTCGCCTCCCCGAGCTCCATCCATCGCCGGGAATGGGATCCCCGGGGCCGGATCCGCCCAGCTCCTGCGTGGATTCGTCGTCCCCTGACCTCCGCTCGCTCCGGTTGCCGTTTGTCCGAGTCCGGCGAGCTCCTGCCGTGTCGCCTTCATCCCTGCATCGAGCTGTGCACGGAACCGAGCTTTTCCCGCTCGACCGCGTTGACCACGCCCTCCCCGTCGTGCACCTGGCATGCCGTCCAGCGCCAAGTCCCCTCGCCGTCGCTGTCGTTCCGCCGCGCTAGATCACTGCTATCTGCGTCCGCTCCATTCAATCGAGCAGCGAGAGGAGCTCGCCCGGTCCAGCTGCGCGTTGACCGCGCTAGCCAGCTGCGTGGGCCGGCCTCCTCTTGAGCCACGGCCCAGCAGCCTCCAAGGCCCAGACAAGAGCCCCGCGGTCCAGCTGGCTCCAACGGCCTGGGCTTGGCCCGTGGTGAGGGAGCCCAGCACCCAGATCCAGCTGCATATGTTTTTTTTGTGCGTGCTGTGATTTTCCTATTTATTCCAGATGCTGCCAGTTTTGCAGAAACACCCTTGAATTTCATGCATATTTTAACTCACAAACTAAGCATCACATGTAAAAACTTAATATATGAAACTTGCTTAGTTTTTCATCTAGTTTAATAGTGTGCAACTTTCATCTATGTTTAAAATGTTTAAAATGATGTTTGTTTTAATTTGCTTAAATAACTTGCTAAAATGCTTTAATTCATAACTAAATAACCGTAGCTCCAAATTTAATAATCTTTATATGTAAATGGGGTGGAAAATGCTTAGTTTGACATGGTGTACTTGTTTTGCATGTTTAACAACCCTAAAATTGTGTTTAGGGCAGAACAACACCAAACCTAATATATGCATATGGGGATTTACCAGAATTGTTGTTCGTTGCTTCCGGCCTCATTTAAACTTGACTAGATAGGTAGTTTTACTTTGCTTCACCCTCTTGCCATACTAACAACATTTAATCTTGTTGGATACATAAACGAGATCGAACTAAATAACTTGTCGTGGTGTTTCGTCAATATGCAACTCATTGCATATTGAGCTCCACTTAATTTTTAGGGTTGCTTGTGCACTTTGCCATGCCATGCTTCATTAAACCAGACATGCATCATACTTGATTGTGCATCATGCCATGTTCATGTCGTGGTTGTTTACTATGTTGTTTGCTTTCTTTCCGGTGTACTTCTTCTCTGTAATCCGGTAACGTCGTGTTGTGAGGATTCGTTCGACTACGTCCGTTTGTCTTCTTCATGGACTCGTTCTTCTTCCTTGCAAGATTTCAAGCAAGATGACCATACCCTCGACATCACTTCTATCTTTGCTTGCTAGTTGCTCGCTCTTTTGCTATGCCTATGTTGCGATACCTACCACTTGCTTATCATGCCTCCCATATTGCCATGTTCAGCCTCTAACCCACCTTGTCATAGCAAACCGTTGTTTGGCTATGTTACCGCTTTGCTCAGCCCCTCTTATAGCGTTGTTAGTTGCAGGTGAAGATAAAGTTTGTTTCTTGTTGGAACATGGAGATGTTGTTCCTTGTTGGAACATGATTATTGTTGGGATATCACAATATCTCTTTTTTAATTAATGCACCTATATACTTGGTAAAGGGTGGAAGGCTCGTCCTTATGCCTGGTGTCTTGTTCCGCTCTTGCCGCCCTAGTTTCCGTCATATCGGTGTTATGTTCCCGGATTTTGCGTTCCTTACGCGGTTGTGTTATAATGGGAACCCCTTGACAGTTCGCCTTGAATAAAACTCCTCCAGCAAGGCCCAACCTTGGTTTTACCATTCACCACCTACCCTTTTCTTTCCCTTGGGTCGGCCAGCCCAAGGGTCATCTTTATTTTAACCCCCCCCGGGCCAGTGCTTCTCTAAGTGTTGGTCCAACCCAGAGCACCGTGCGGGGCCGTCCCTTGGCAACTTGGGTTACATTGGCTCCCGTACGCTTAGCTTATCCGGTGTGCCCTGAGAACGAGATATGTGCAGCTCCTATCGGGATTTGTCGGCACAGCGGGTGGTCTTGCTGGACTTGTTTTACCATTGTCGAGGATGTCTTGTAACCGGATTGCGAGCCTGATCGGGTCTTCCTGCTAGAAGGAATACCTTCGTTGACCGTGAGAGCTTGTGATGGGTTAAGTTGGGACACCCCTGCAGGGATTTGAACTTTCGAAAGCCATGCCCGCGGTTATGGGCAGATGGGAATTTGTTAATGTTTGGTTGTAGAAAACCTGAAGTTGACCTTAATTAAAATACATCAACCGCGTGTGTAGCCGTGATGGTCTCTTCTCAGCGGAGTCCGGGAAGTGAACACGGTGTCGGAGTTATGCTTGACGTAGGTTGTTCTAGGATCACTTCTTGATCATAGTTTATCGACCGTGCTTTGCCTTCTCTTCTCACTCTCTTTTGCGTATGTTAGCCACCATATATGCTAGTTGCTTGCTGCAGCTCCACTTCAAACCTTTGCCTTTCCTATTAAGCTTAAATAGTCTTGATCGCGAGGGTGTGAGATTGCTGAGTCCCCGTGGCTCACAGATACTTCCAAAACCAGTTTGCAGGTGCCGATGTTACCGAGCAGGTGACGCAACCAAGCTCAAGGAGGAGCTCGATGAAGATCTTGTCCTTTGTGTTGTTCCGTTTCCAGTTGATCAGTAGTGGAGCCTAGTCGGGACGATCGGGGATCTGTGTAGCTTTTGGGGTAGTCTTCTTTTATTTTGGCTCCATAGTCGGGCCTTGATTGTATTTGGATGATGTAATGCTTTATTCATGTAATTGTGTGAAGTGGTGATTGTAAGCCAACTATGTATCTCTTTCCCTTATGTATTACATGGGTTGTGTGAAGATTATCTTAATTGCGACATTGCTTTCAATGCGGTTATGCCTCTAAGTCGTGCTTCGACACGTGGGAGATATAGCCGCATCGAGGGCGTTACACAGCGTCTCCTCGCGCTGCCGGACCTCCTCTTCCTCCGCGGGCGTCCCCCTTAGCGATGCAAGAGCGGCCCCGCGCACCTCCACCTACTGCTCAAGGGACGTGCTCCAGGCCTGAAGCCCCCATGCGCGCTCCTCCGCAGCCTCGCAGTGGCGATCAGCCTCACGAGCTTCTTCCAAAGCTCGTGAGTGGGCCTCATTGGAAATCTTGAGGGATGCCTCGGCCTTCGCGTTCTCGAGGTCGCGCTGATAGCGACCAAGGTTGATGGCCACTCGCAGCTTGCGCCGCTCCTTCACCGACCGAAGACCTTCAGCCTCAAGGCATGATTCGACACCAGCAAGATCTTCACCGAGGCGGCTCATCGTGCCCATCGCCTCCTGGAAGAGCTCGTGACGGACTACGCTGCGCTCGCGCTCGAGCTCGAACGCTCGACCCGCCTCGTCCTCCACCTCGGGGGCTGCGGGTGGAGCATCATGTGGCATGCCACCACCCAGTTGGGGGCTAGGGGCTGGCGCCGTGCCTGACGTCATCCCATCCTCGCGAGGAGCCCTAGCTGATCGAGGCTCGCTGCTTGAAGAGGAACCGAAGACCGAGGTCAGCCAGCGACTGCTCATGAGCAGAGGAGGAGTCTTAGGCACACCCGCCAAGCTCCACGCCAGACCGCGGGCGAGGGGCGGCCAAACCACAGACTCAGCACGTCCCGAAGGCAGGGACGCTCCTCCGACTGACCCTACTCCAGGGACGGCAAGCAGGCGAGGAACGCTCAATGTCGACCGAGGAGTTGATGAAGGAGGAGGCCGCCTCTCGGAAGACACAACAGCTTGAGCAGAAGGAGCCCTGGAGGATAGGCATCAGGATAAGAAGACCACACACAAAAAGCCACGGAGACAAGATACTTACGAGTCAATAGCGATGTACTTCCGTCGCTTCAATGGCCTGAAGACGTTGCTGCCGCTTGGGGATCCCTTCCTCTTGCGGAGATCCTCAAAGTCCACACAAAGGCGACCGAAGTGCTGGACGTGACGGCCGGTGCGCGGCGGAGCCGAAGGAGAACAAAGAGGGATGGCCTCAGGGGAGCCCGGCTGTGGCGAACAACCCAGCTCCTTCCCACTGCGACCTCCCAAGGCTCCTGGAGCCTCAGCCTCGGGAGCCGCATGCCGCATCTCCTTGGCAACCGATGCCTCAGGAGGGGGGTCGCAGGCCCCCAAGGACGACGCCCCCGGATCACCACCCGGCATGTGCTCCTCAGCACCAGAGCCGCCAGCCCCCGTCACGGCTCGCTCCCCCGCACCGTCACCTGGGGCGAGCCCGGCACCGACGGCAAAGAAGGGGACCACGATGACGGGGTTCTCGCGGGGCCCGACCAAGCCGATTAGGCGTGGCCCCCACTCATCAATGGAAGGCATGTTCGCGACAAATGTGACTTTGTTCTCGCAGCGGTACAACATGCAGCTGTTCCTGGGCATCTCGTCCGGCGGAGGGACACCTGATAGGACCGTGAGCACTGTTTGCCGCACAGCGAGAGGAAGCCCCTCCTCCTGAAACCTCATGTTGTCCTGTCTGCTGAGCAAGTCCCACATCGGGCGAGAGTGGCGCTGAAGTGGAGCAACTCGACGCCTGACGAACTCCCTCCCCACCATGGGCGTAGTCACGCCAAGGTCTTTCAACCACCTCACCCTGGCCCAGATAGGGGCAAGGCAAGGGCTCGTGAGCTTCTGATGACCCCAGCCGGAGTTTGGAATAGCAGGCGCCACTGGAGCTTGGAGCAGAGGGTTGAGCATGCCGGCGTGAACAAACACCCATCGCGTACGGAATTCGCTCATGGATGAAGGGAGCTCGATGTCGATCCCCGTCCCTGCCGTTGCAGCCATGGCCTGGAAGCCCACACGCCCTGAGCTCTGCCGGGGACCGGTGAGATGCAACGAGAAGAAGTGGCAGAGGAGTGCCATGGAGGGGGCGATGCCCACCATGGCCTTGCACACGAAGGCGAAGATGGAGAGAAGGGTCACAGACTGAGGATCAAGGTGGAGCATGTGGATCTGATAGTGCTCGAGCACCGCATTGAAGAAGGCGGAGAAGGGAGGAACCAGGCCAGCCCAGAGGGCATCAATGAAGATCGGGACCTCGGTGACTGCCCGAGCCATGCTGGTGCGAGACGCGGGCCAAGCCGGTGTCTCTCCCCACTCGTTGAAACTGGATGCAAGCATGGGGCGCACCTTGTCCATGGCCTCGTCGTTGAGCACTCGAGGCCGGCCGAGCGCCAACTCGAAGGATGGAGGCGCACTTGGCGAGGACAGAGGTTTCTTCCCCTTGTCTGCTTGTTTCGGTGCCATGGCGGTGAAGCAGGCGGAGCGTAGGTCGGATTGGGAAGGAGGAGCAGGGCGTCGAGGAAGCAGGGAGATTGGAAGAGCCAGGCGAGGCGAAGGAGGAATAACTGTGTAAGAGGCGGGGGTGCATAGCCAGGCGGATTCAAGGCCGCAGGGGAAGCGGAGAAGCCCACGACCAATCAACCGCCATGCGTCAACCAAGGCCGCAGGCTTTGGGGCCCCGCTGTGCTCCGTGCTTGGCCCTTCGCTTCGCCGCGAAGCCAAGCCCGAGCACACCTTGGGCCCGGGGGCTAGTGTCGGCGTCCTGGGAACGGGGGTCCCCAGACTTGCCTGCCTGCGGCCCGCTGCGGGGCTAAGCCAGCAGGCCGTACAACCCATCTTCATCAACAAGGCATCCAAGACCCTCGCGAGGGGCCAAGCCTCCTGAGGAGGACGACACCTGACCTCCTTTGGAGCGGCTTAGTTAGGCAGGCTCACGAGGAGCGGAGATATCAAGGCGAGGCGAACCTCATGAGGCTCTCGTGACATGAGCCATGACGATTGACACCAGGCGGGCGCCAGGTGGGCGCCAGCGCGCGCAACGTCCTTGTTTCCTCTTTGGTGCTAAGGAAACCAGCGCACGGGAGGAGTACCGAGGCATCAGGAAAAGGTTGCCATTTTGGTGCAACAAGACCAAGACCAGAAGGACGGCAAGATGGAGGTCATCGTGGAGCCCCAGATGGCGTCACCTTTAGAGCCTTTCGCAGGCGCAGACCACCTTTTGTCAGGATAGCTTGTACTAGTTGTCCCCCTTCAAATTAGCCCACTGTTGTTGGCTCGCTTCCCGCTCAATATTTGGGAAGAGGACCAGGGCCTCTATAAGTAGGACTAGCCACCATGGGGGGCGAGAGGACGTCATCTTAGACCACTCTCTCACCCACACAAGTGAGCCACGCACAAGAACACCTCAACCTCAAGAGGTTGTTCTTCCCAATGTATTGTTCATCATCAGCCCAAGAGGCAATCCACCACCACCAGACTGGAGTAGGGTGTTACACCACAATGGTGGCCCGAACCAGTATAAATCATGTGTCTTTCTGTGTTGCGAGTTCGTCGAGTTCGTCCGTGAGATCTTAGCGAGCTAGGGCATAGATCGGTGGGAGGAAGAGACTTCGCACGCACCCCAGTGTTCGAACCTTAAGGGTTCCGCCACATCCGACAGTGTGCTCCATTTAGTCTTCCCACGCTCTAATGAAAGCTTCCCGCGCTCCAGCGAAGGCTTCCCGTGCTCCACAGGGGTGAATTGGAAAATCCCAATCCCCTAGCCAGTTGCTAGATATAAATAACAACAACAATGGCCGCCGGCGGTGACTCGCTACTGATCCACTTTATCACTAGCTACCCACACATACCGGCATACCCCCAACGGCCGACAACAGGACGGGGTTGCGCGACAGGAACAGGCGCTGGAGATCATAGTTTAGGTTAATTAATTATACCTCTAGGGCCGGATGAATCTGACTCTAGAGGTATAGTTAATTAACATAATCTAAGAGTAAATAACTAAAGCTTCCCCAACATGATCATGCGCCGGCCCCAACCGCTAGCATTGCGCGTGCGAGGGTGCCTAAACGGCGAGTAGAGCGCGCGGAGGAACGCTAGAGCAGAGCGCGCCACGGGCGCCTCAATGCTGAGAAAAACGCGCGGACGAACGCGAGCAGAGCATGCCGCGGCTACCTCAATGGCGAGCAACCGCACCTGTATATTGCACTTCTGGTCAACCTTCTGGCACCCCATGGGAGACACGACAGCGCATCCATCAGACATGATGGTGTTATCTAGACCGTGTGTGCTAGTGGGCAGACACATACACATACATTCGAGAATGCGGGCCCACGTACGCCATTCAGGAACCGTTTTGTGCTTCCGATGCGTGTGTGATGCGTGGCATACAGTTGATCCATAAGAACTCTTTGCGATGAGCCAGAACAACAGAAATGGGCTTCGAGCCCAGAACCATCAATTAATTTTTACCTTGTTTCTCATCACATTGCAAATTACAACGCAATAAGTAATTGCAAATCTGTTCACACTGATCAAACCAAAATGTGTTCACAGTTAGCATGGGGATATAAAAACTACACACTCGAAAATTACTTCACAATTCCTCTCCTCATCAGTCATCACCCACAAAACTGGTCTTTCCTGTCTAGTTGTTCCGCCATGACCGGTAGGAGGAGTTTCGAGTGGACATATAACAAGGGAGCAAAGACCAAGGTCACGGAAGCACTAGAGAGGTCCCGTGCTACGCGGCAGCTACAACAGAGATGTCCAAGCGCGCCGCGGAGCCCTCGAACGAGCTCTCACCGGCACGCAAGGGCTCTCACAAGCGTAGTCACCGCGTCGACGATCGTGACGAGCTGCCGTTGCTAAACTCCTTGGCCAGCGACAACGACATTCTCGCTGGCCTCATTAATTAGCAGGAGCTGGTCAACGGCTTGATGAAGCTGCTCGAGATGAGTGATGTCTCGGTTGAGAAGGTGACCCACCTCGTCGTGCAACTCATGGGTGACAATGCGAAGCTCCTCAAGGCGCTCGCTGAGGAGGAGGAGACCGCCGGCTGGAAGATGTTGCATGAGCAGAGCAGTGCCTCGGGGATGACGCTGAAAGGGGTCATCGAGGAACTGATGGGTGACTTGAGGAAGCGACGGATCTAGCGCGAGAATGAGGTGGAGGAATCCGTGGCTGCTGTTAAGCAAAGTCGCGAGGAATTGAAGAAGGAGCTGGAGGATGTCGTCGCCTAGCGCTCCATCGAGGAGTAGAGATAGTAGCGACCCAGATAGTTGTCTGTGATTTCCTGCTTCCCTTGCCCCCCCCCCCGTGTCTTCCGAGCTTTGTCGCATGTGGCATTTTAAATTATTCAGAATATATAAGACAATTATTATCTACGCCATTGTAAATTTGTCATCGTATTATCTGTTGCAATTGCCATTTTATTTGTCGTCGTATTATTCGTTGCCTTATGTGGCATTTTAAATTATCCGGAATACGAGTTGAAAGCACGAACAAAGCAAATGCTAACGTTGAGCGGGGCCATGGGATCACAAGCAAACACTCTCCATCCAGGTGCTTTAATTACCGCGTGTTAAATAGCGGGTCGACTGCCATTAATGGAGAAGTTGTGAGCGAGGCAGGCGGCTGGTGGATGGAGGTCAAAGAGCTCGCTTCCCGGTGAGCATGGGCGGCCTTGCTACTCGCACGTGTCCCGTTGATCCCGCGAGGTGGACATGATGCACGCATTCTGTCGAGCCTGCATGGCGGACTGCTCGCACATGCCCCGTCAAACTTGTAGGGCGGACTTCTCATGCTTGCCCGTTCTAATCAAACAGCTGCATGCACGCCATCGAGTATGGTTAAATTTTGGCACAAAATACAAAGATGACCAATGACCAAGGACGGTTGTAGTACTATCCCATAAGAAAAGAGGGACGCGTGGCTGCACTTAAATGGTTACGGGAACACACGGTTCATATAATACAACCGTTTGCGATATTAACGTGTCAGCTATTTCTTTCAAAAGGACTTTGTTGGCTATTAATGTGTGTGTCTTGTCTCAAACTAGAGGATTTTTTTTCCATGGCATATATGTGCCATCTCATGAAACCATGCCAAGTTTCATGTTTTTTGGGTGAGTTTTCGATTTACTGGGATTTAAAAACCGATATTCTCAATGTTTCAGGATGATGAGACATTTGTAATTCATTCCCATTCCTTCAATGAGACATAAACATGCACCCAATGACACATGTACAATTTTCCACCCATTTTGCTTCACTGGAGCATGTGCTTGTAGTTCAAATTTGAATTATGGACTACATTAAATGCCTGGAAAGCTCAATTAATATATAAAATGGCCAAAAAACCCTGAACAGATTTCAGCACGACACTCCTGTTATTCTATGTTGCCTGTAGAATATAAAATTCAAGGCGAGAAGAGGCGGGGATTATCGTTTCGCCCACAAGAGGGGCATGTTTTCCTACCGGAACCATGAGGGTTGCGAGATGCTTCGGTTTGTAAGAGGCTTGTAATAGCTTGGGCCAAATTGGAAAAAATTTCACCACAACATATATGTGCTATGTAGTGACACCATGCCAAGTTTCATGATTTTTTGGTGAGTTTTGGATTTACGGAGATTTAAAAACTAAGAGTCGCAATGTTTGAGGCTGAGCCAGGATGCCTAGATGGTTGAATTCATTCCCATTCCTTCCATGGGACATAAACATGCACCCCAAGGACACATGTACAATTTTTCTAGCTATTTTGGTGCACTGGAGCATGTATTTGTAGTTTAGATTTGAATTATCAACATTAAATGCCTAGAAAACTCAATTAATGAATAAAAAAGGTCAAACGAACCCTGAATAATTTCAATGTTCAGCGTGAATCTCCCGTTGTTCCATGCTGCGTGTAGAAGAAAATATAAGGCTAGAAGATTGAGTGATTATCGTTTCGCCCACAAGGGGACATGTTTCCCTACCATAACCACGAGGGTTCTTGTGACAGGATCCAGTTTGTAAGAGGTTTGTAATAAAGCTTTGCACAAATTGGACATTGTTTTTACCACGACATATATGTGCCATGACGTGACACCATGCCAACTTTCATGATTTTCTGGTGAGTTTTGGATTTACAGGGATTTAAAAACCGAGATTCTAAATGTTTGAGGATGAGCCAGGATGCCTGTACGTTTGTAATTCATTTCCATTCCCTGCATGGGACCTAAACATGCAGCCAAGGACACAAGTATGATTTTTCTAGCCCTTTTGGTTAATTGGAGCATGTATTTCGAGTTCTGATTTGAATTATGGACATTAAATGTCTGGGAAAATAAAATAATGTATAGAAAGGCCAAACAAACCTTGAATAATTTTAAATTTTAGCACGGATATCCTGTCGTTCCATGAAGATTGAAGAAGAAAATACAAGGCGAAAAGAGGCAATGATTATCGTTTCGCCCACGAGGGGAACACATTTCCCTATCGGAACCATGAGGCTTCTTGAGAGAAGCTCCGGTTTGTAAGAGGCTTGTAATAAAACTTGCCCCAAAATGGACAAAAAAAATTTCTCCGCATATATGGGCCATGTCGTGACGCCATGCCAAGTTTCACGATTTTCGGGTGAGTTTTGGATTTATGCGGATTTAAAAACCGAGATTCTCATGAAATGTTTTCAAATAGCACACGGTTCACTCGTGAAAGCCGTGTGCCTACCAAACCGTGGCCGATGCCCCCAGTGGCGCGCGCGATCTAAGTCATGCGTTCTAATTGGCCAGAACCCAAACCCCATGGATCATACTTCTGCACCGTTGGATGCTTCCAGATCGAAAGGCAATCCTCATCCCTTTCGACAGCACATACAGTTCCGATTGTGATTTTATTTATATGGGTAAGCACAGTGTGCATGCGTCGTGCTAACTCACTCTTCCTTCTCTACTAAGTTTTCCATATAAATGTTGTTATATATCCAAACACGCTACCGTTTCCCGCCACTCCTCCCATCGGTTCCCGCCTCTTCTCCCATCGGTTTCCCGCTGCCATTGCTAGTGCTCATAGAAGGATAGGCAGTGACACACCGGCCGTGTAAATATTGCACAAAGTTTCTAAAAGCACAAACGTGGGTCATAGTAGGGAGTAGGTCCCATAGGGTGACCAGCATGAAACGCCCTAAAGGGAAGGAGTTAGTTCATATCAGCAAGGGGCAGCTTCCCATTTGCTAGCCTAGTCGAATAGAACGTAGAAGTTATGCGTGCTCGGGCTGGAGTAGTCTAAGGATGGGTGACCCGATGGGAAGTTGCATATCTCAAGCTTCATTTAAATGCTATGATACGATCATTATACACATTTATCATCTAAATGTCTCTATAGTGACCTGTCATGATGATTATACAAACCTTTTTTGTTCTCTAAATTGTACATTATTCGATATTGAAAACACACATCACTCCTTCCAACGTACATCATCTTGGGCCGCATGCAGGTGGTGCTGGTTTTGTCGTCCCTCTCGTGTGATTTTTTATGATGGTTCATTCTATTGGTCCAAGCGGTTTATATATATAGGGTGGGTCTATTATGATAACACCCCTTAAGAGTCTTATTCTGATAACACGAGCCTTATTCTGCACATCCCCCACCGGATCGCCGCCGCCCCTCCCCTCCCGACCTTCTACCGTGGCAGCGGCCTGGGAGCGCCGCCGCCCCTCCCCTCCCGACCTTCTACCGTGGCAGCGGCCTGGGAGCGTCGCTGCCCCTTCCCTCCCGGCCTTCTTCCGCGGCGGCAGCCTGGCAGCGATGCCGCCCCTCCCCTCCCCGCTTTCTCCCGCGGCGGCGGCCTGGGAGCGCCACCTCCCCTCCCCTCCCGGCCTTCTTCCACGGCAGCGGCCGACAGCGATGCCGCCCCTCCCCTCCAGGCCTTCTTCCGCGGCAGCGGCCAAGCAGCGCCGCCGCCCATCGCCGCTCGGCCTTCTTCCGCGGCAGCAACCGAGCAACGCCTCCCCCACCAGCATATCGGCCTTCTTCCATGGCAGCAGGTCGGTAGCGCCGCCGTCGAACTCCTCCGGGCCTGCAATTAGCTGTACTTCATCAGATGTGGATTGGTGTTGCCTCGGCATCAAACCAATTCATGCAAGGAGGACTATGCGCAAGGTTCCTTCATCCACGACAGCTTCTTGGTTTAAGTCTACAACGACCTTCATAGCAAATCCTCCGTCTCCGTTCACCTTTAGCAACGTCCAGACCGCTCATGAACATCTGAAGGGCAAGTGGACTGCACAGGCGAACGCGAAAGTTGTGCAGACGGACGAGAAGAGAACTTCCTCCTGCAAACGCAAGAAATCACTGCAACACGAGGTAAGAAGTACACTTCCTCAACCATATCAGTTTAGTTATTCGAGACAAAGCAGTACACGCAGTCCAGTACACCTACAAAAATGATGCAGTGCGGCTGCTTCGGTTCGTTGTGGGGGAAAATGCAGTGAACTTGCTCGGTTATTCAGTATGCTTGTGTAGGTTCATTACAGACAACGATGCAGTGCGCTTACTTCAGTTCACATTGCAGGGTGATGCAGTCAGCATGCATTAGTTTTGCAGTACCGTTTGTAACACATTGCAGTTCGCATGATTCAGTTCATTTTGCTTGACAATGCAGCTCGGTCATTTTGTGTGCAGGAAATGACGTTCAGCAGATACAAAATGCCGCGCATAATTGACAACCCAGGGAACAACAACTTTCAGAAGAGTAAAGCTTCTTCTGAAAGAGATATTGGCTGGGTTACTCCTGAGATTCCTCGAGGATTCTTCACAACAACAAACAGGGTGCACTACTCTCCGGAAGAGGATTTTTTTCAGGGAGAAGAGGTAGTCGAGGATGACGACGATGTCACCTTCATCAGGGAGGGCACTCACCAACAGGAGGATGAAGATGACGACGATGAAGATGACCCAATAACAGTTCTCAACCCAGAGTATAAGCACGAGTTCACTACATTTGGACAGCATGTCCGAACAGACAATAATCATGCAGTTGAACACGATGTTGCAGCAGATGATGATGATGTGCCCCCGCTCCAAAATTTTCAAACCAATCCACTGAGACATCGTCACAACACTGGATTACCACCATGTCCACCTGCTGCACCCGAAAACTGAGCTCAACGTCCACCTGTTGCACCCAAAAACAGAGCTCCAAGCAGAGCTGCTGCATCAACTTCGACAAAGCAACCACCAATGGTGCCTCGGTCAAAAGTCAACAGCAGGTACAAATCCTCCTCACTATTGCCGCCACGAGATCCTCAACTACACAAATCTTCTATAACCCCGCCATGTCCAATACAACCCGGCGAGCTACAAACACCATCGGGGGAACGACTCTACACACATGTAAGTTCATGCTCTGAAAAATAATATTAATAGTTGCAGTCCATTCAGATAACATTGTAGTGCACACTGATATTTCTTGTGAGGTTTGACCTAGCATCTAATACATTGGGTTCTGCTGAAAACTTAGGAACACTGCAATGCTTTTTTAAACTCGTATGCGCTCCTCGTATTTAAAAAACAGAATAGAAAAAATTATCTCATAGAGCATTGCGCTTAATGCAGGATAAAACATGCCGCTGAACCTCATACCTACCACTGGAATGAAGTTCACCACATACGACAAGGCATGGGACTTTTACAACAATTATGCAAGATGTGCAGGGTTTAGCATACGCCAAAGGGCACAACACAAGACAAATACCTACATTGTCTGCTCAAGAGAAGGGACGCACAAGCAGGCTGTGTCAGATTATCAAAGGAAACGTTAGAAGACATCAAAAATGATTGACTGCAAGGCAAAGATTAGAGTCAAAAAGAGGAAGGACGGCAAATTTGTGATAGAAATGGTTGAACTCAACCAGAATCACAAGATACTGGAAAGCCCCGGGAAGCTTTTGCACAAGCGATCGCACAAAAAAGACGATCCTTTGATAGACCAGTTAGTGAAAGACACGCAACTAGACAACCACACACATGCTCAAATGATGTCAACGCTGTCGCGTATGTCCGGTGGTCTGCAGTACATGGGACATACAAGCCGCGACAGGGTAAACAAGTAAGCACATCACACAACATATCGCTTGACAATCCTATCGGTAATTATTTCTTGTTTGATGAGATGAGTTTGCATTGCGTTTGAAAATGCAGGAAACAAAAGTTTGCCAGAGAAGAGTCCCAAGATGATGTCAAGAAATTTCTGGATTTCTTCGAGAAGATGTAGAAGATAAACCCAGAGTTCTTCTATGATTATGACGTTGATGCAGATAACCGTGTAAGAAACGTCTTTTGGG
Organism: Triticum urartu; assembly: GCF_003073215.2. Taxonomy (NCBI): domain Eukaryota; kingdom Viridiplantae; phylum Streptophyta; class Magnoliopsida; order Poales; family Poaceae; genus Triticum; species Triticum urartu. The sequence continues at coordinate 393,678,358 of NC_053025.1, forward strand.
CCAACGCAAGCTGCAAAGGATCGTATGAAGATTTTGGAGACTGCGTTATATTTGACATGACGTACAAAACTAACAAATTCCACATGCCGCTGGGAGTCTTCGTGGGAGTGAACCATCATCTACAGAGCACCATATTTGTTGTTGCCCTTGTGCGAGATGAAACAATACCATCGTTCGAGTGGATTTTCAAAACATTTCTAAGGTGTATGAACAACAAGCCACCAATCTGCATGCTCATAGGTACAAAAAAACAACTGCATACTTACGTTTGTTTGGTGCACTTATATTTCTTCCATCTATCTTACACACACACGACTTAATAAAAAACACTATTTGTGCCTTCTCAGACCAGTGTTCTTTGATGAAGGCAGCATTAAAAACTATCCTCCCAAGTACTCTGCATAAGTTGTGTCGGTGGCATATCATGAAGAAGTACAAAGACCATCTCGCCTTGCTGTATAAGGCACACGAGAAACTCAAGGATGACCTCAATGCGGTGCTGAACCACCCACTAATGCCGTCAGAATTTGAACGAGCATGGAAGGACCTCATTCAGAGATACAACTTGCAAGACATTGAAGTGATGAATTCGCTGTGGGATGACAGGCACGAGTGGATCTCGGCTTACTACAAGGAAATTTTCTGTGCTCGGATGACTTCCACACAGAGAAGCGAGAGCATGAACCGCATAATGAAGAAAAACTTTGTCAAAGAGAAGCATGATCTCCATTTGTTTGCTCAGCAGGCAGACAAGTGCATTCAGACCAGGAAGGCCGTCGAGCACGGAGAGACAGTAGCAAATGAGGTAAACAAAATGTCAATCAAAAACTGCTAAAAAATATAACTAAAATAACAAACAATTTTTGCATTTCTCTGGTTCGTAACAGTGCATTTCTTATCATGCAGTCAGAGGTAAAGACAAAAACCCAGTTTGGGTTCAAAGTTCATCTATCAAAAGTGTATACAAGGGCAGTGTTTGCAGATTTCAAAGAAACACTCTACCGTAGCACTGCATTCAGAGCAGAACAGTGCCCTGAGAACCCAACAAAGTATCTCGTACACCACTACAGCAGATCAGATGCATTTGACTGGGCAAGGCATAATTTCCAAGTGGTCGCCGATGAACAAAAAGGTGTCTACGAATGTGAGTGCAAACTATGGACACACACAGGTGAGAATCCTATCACAAAAAATATAGTTTCTGATAGTCATGCACGAAAGCTCACTTACTGAACTTTAAAACTCCACATGCATGAATAATTCACCAAACCAAATGAAGTTCACTTCTTTAAAAATGAACAAATAACAAAAAAAATGTGTTTATTAATTTCATGAAGTTCACTTACAAAACAAAGAAAACGTGTGTTGTCTGCCGGGCTCTTTTGCGTCCATGTGTTATGCATGCTTTCTCACTTGAGAGTGCTCAAGATTCCTGAGGTGTATATCATGAAAAGATACACCCGTAACGCAAGATCAGAGGCGACGTTTGACAGACGAGACTATGAACAAACAACACTAGATGGAACCTTGCTTTTTTGCCGTAGAAAATTGCTGACAGAAACAACAATGGACCTTGCAAACAGAGCGACAAGGTCCAACGCTGGGTGCCACAGAGCGTTGTCTGGTATGAGGGCACTGATCGAGGAAGTTGATGTGCTCAACAAAGAAGAAGAAGAAGAAGCAACAAAACTAAAGCAAGATGAGAAATCCCAGCATGACAATAATGCCGAGCAAGTAGAAAATACCGAACACAGCGGAACTGGTGCTATTAAAACAGAAACAATTCTTCCACCTCCTGTTTCAAACACAAGAGGAAGGAAGAAAGGGGCCGACGCAACCCAGAAAAAGGTTGCATGCAAGGAGAAAAATGATGACAAAAATAGTAAGCCACAACCTGAGCTGGACAGTGATGGTCACCCACTGCGAATAAACAGGTGCAAGACATGTAATGAAATCAGCGGCCACAATTCCAGGACATGTACAAAAAGACATGAACAAGAAAACCGAGGACACGGTGATGCACAACCACACAGAAATTCCACTCTCAACACTAAGAAATGGACGAAACCGAGACGCTGTAGCATCTGCAAAAAGAGGAAGAGACACAATTCAAGAACCTGCCCCAAAAGAACAAGATCAGAAAATGAGGAAGACAAAGAAGAAGAAATCAAAGAAGAAGAAGGTGACACAACTGAAGAAGAAATGGCTTATGAAGAAGCAGATGAAGAAGAGGAGGAAGAAGAGAGTGAAGAGGATGAAGAACATGAAGAAACTGAAGAAGCAGTGGCTTATGAAGAAACAGATGAGGAAGAGCAAGAAGAGGAGGAAGAAGAGAGTGAAGAGGACAAAGAACATGAAGAAACAATGCCAACAAGACCACCACAAGGGAATGCTGCTGTACAGAAACAACCAAGAATGACACCACTTTCAAAAAACAAGGTAGGAGCATGAAAGGATGCAGTTCACATCACCGGGAAACGAAAGCAACCATCAACCAGCATGCAGGGAGCAAAGAAGGATCCAGTTCACAACACTGGAAAACGAAAGCAGCCATCAACAAGCACGTGGGGAGCAAGGAAGGATGCAGTTCACAGCACTCAAAAACAAAAGCCACCATCAACCAGCGCGCAGGGAGCAAAGAAGGATGCAGTTCAGAGCACTGGAAAACGAAACCAGTCATCAACTAGCACACGGGGAGCAAGGAAGGATGCAGTTCACAGCACTCACAAACAAAAGCAGCCATCAAGCAGCACGCGAGGGACTACAAACACAATGGCGCAGAGACAAGAACTAGAAACACCGCCACAGAAAACAAAAGAAAGTGCGACATTAGACACTCTCCAGTCACCGTGGAGAAGCATCAGGTTAACGACCAAATAGATGAACTTCAATAAATTAATCATATGCATAGCGGTTTGTTTATCTACATGACTGATGTATCAGTTTAAATTTTGTGTAAACACAAATTTCCCATTGACTATGAGTTATTCAACTAAACCATTTAAAGGGAAATGGTGTATAGAGTATACCATATATATAACAGTCTAGAGTAAAACTTTGACACATATTAATCCAAAAACGATGTAAACAATGCAGTTAGCTCACTGACAGCACGAAGTTCAGAATAATAATTGAAGCGGTTCATATCACAACAGTGCTCATTACAAAACACATCAAAAAGATGAAGCGTTCGACACGAAAAAGTAATTATTACAAATCAACCTCATAACCTTAACCAATCACGTCAAACATGATTCTAACCCTACGATCCTTGAGTTCAAAGAAGTTGAGGACAACAACTTGCTCAGACTTCAGGCCACTATCAATGACAAATTCCTTCCACCCTTTCTGCAGACACAACCGCCCGTCAACGCCTACATGGTACTTGGCTGGTTGAAGGTGTCCATTACCAAGAACAACTTGGAGAATTCCCTTCTTCTTGAGCCGAAGATACCTAAAAGCTCGTTGGGGAATTTTCTGCAAAAAATAAGTATAGATTAAACGCAATCTAATGTAAAGTGCAGAACTTGCAAAACAAGAAGTACAATTACAACTATTATGAAGTTCTTGAGACTACCTGCATGTAGTACAAAACCTACAAGCGGGGAAAATTGTGGAAACTATTACTTCTCATCTAGTATATAAGCAGTTCACATATTGTAACCATGCAAAATAAGACACGAGCTCCATGCACACAAGCAAAGAAATAAAAACAAGATATAAGTACAGAGTGCAGTACACTTCAATAAAACAAAATAAGTACATTCCTAAAAAACTAGAAGTTCAGACTAGTATGGAATTATACAAAAAAAAGAACAAGAAAACACAAAGAGAAAATCAGATCAAGCGAAAATTACCATCTTGTAGTGAGTCTCAACATCTGTTGGCGTAAGCTGATGGACAAAAGGACTTGTGCGGCCAAGGCTACGACGAAGCAGGGCGGAATAGAACGCAGAAATGTTGATGTGGCCCATATCCAATCCTTCTATGAATACTATGCCATATGCAAGCTGCTCGGCTCTCCCAGCTCGGCACAATAGCTTCCCCCCACGACAAGCACGATGGGCCTGCGAGCAAGCTGAGCAATCACAGTGCGTCGGCACACCACAACCATGCCCGCAGCAGGAGAGATTCGCGCAGGGGCCTGGAGCCATTGCAACAAAAACCTAGAAAAGGTAAAAAATAAAGAGAGGCTAAAGAAAGGAGAGGAGTTGCGGCTAGAGGAGAAATGAACTGCAAAGGAAGGGTAAAAGTTGGCCTACATTTATAGGAGAGGAATGCAAAAAGGTCAAAACTGAAAATTAAAGAGGAGTTAATGAAAATTACGTTACCAAGAATGAAGGACAAGCAATAAAGGTTTATGTTACCAAAACAAAAAAGTCTTACCAGGAAGTTCTACAATGACTTTGACTGCACAAATTCATGACGAATTTGTACACCTGAAGCACAGGACCATGACGAATGCAGTGCATAGAGGCAACAAAGCAGTGCATACCCCTACCAATGCAGTGCATAAAAATGTAGCGCAAAAACATGTGTAGTACGGAATCCATGCACATGCAGTCCAGAAAACTGATCAATGCAGTGCACGGATGATTTGCTAAGTAGTGCACGCCCCTACATTGAAAAAATACTTAAGATAGAAAATATAAAGAAAAAATGACCAACACAGGTGCATCCAGCCCCAGCCAGTCTCGTAGTAGGTCTGCGCCCGCCGTAGGCGAGCTGTTCTGATCCATAATGCATGGGGCCGGGCGCACACGGGCCCACATGTCAGAGAGCATAGAGCATCGAGCGCCAGGTATAAGCGCCCAAATAAGTAACCATATGAGTTCAACACGGCAGCCTCGCTAGCGCTTATAAACAGGTCGGGAGCACCTTCCGCGGGCGAGGTGGGACTAAACTTTAGGCCGCACACAACGCACAAGGAACCAGCCGTGCTCACGGGCCGACTTGGGCCCAATGCAACATAGGTCCAACAAGGCCCACTAAGAAAAAACAATAACTTCAAAAAAATGGGGGGGCAACCCCCCTTACCCCTCCCGTACAGGGTCTGCAGTAAGTACATGCAAAAAAATTGATGCAGTACGCAGCACTAGAAAGATGCAGTGCATTTAGCTACACGAAGCAATACGGTTTAGCAAATCCAGTTCCGAATTACCTACATGAATAAAAACACGGTATGGAACACAGCGAAAAACTCATAAAATTGCAAAATACATTGTACTTTATTTAGGGGCTCCAGCAAGCACACGCAAAAATACTGTGAAGTACGCACCTGTAGACAACATGCAGTTCTCCGTTGCACACGATGCAGTGTGGTACTCTAACCAATGCAGTTTCATTATCATGCAGGATACATATAAACGTCATAGAATGCCCGTTCGCACAGAAAAGTGGTGGTTAAAAAAAATCTACTGATAAAAAAAACACCATGTTCGCATACAACCACCCAATCGGAGCGGTTCCATCGCCACAAGCCCACGATCACAGACGCAACACCAACCCACGATCTGCACAAACCACATCGTCGCCGAGATCGTGAAGTTCATCCGATGCGGCCATCACACACCACGCCCTCCCCTTAAATTCAGACCCCTGCCATAGGCCTTCTCATCCACAACAACACAAGTATCCATTGCGCTGCCACCAAATCGCTCCATCACATCCATCTCCACGCAAAAACACCAAGCCCTACTACTGGCGATGGCGTTCGCCGATGAGTACAAGGACGTGGAGGCCCACGGCAACACCAAGTTGCACGTCATCCACACCAACAACAAGAAGTAGGTGCCGATCACCCTCGCGCAGTACGAGCGCCACCTCAGCCTCCAGCGCCACAAGATCGTCGGCGTTGATCTTGTGTAGAACAACAAGCCTGAAGCGACGTAGAAACCCGCCCTCTGCCAACTCTCCATCTGCAAGAAACACCTGGTGCTGCTCTTCCAACTGAGCGCCGCTGAAAGGTGCACCGTCTTCGACAACTTCCTCGCCGAACCCAGGTACACCTTTGCAGGCTTCTCCATCGACGACGACAAAACCATGCTAGAGTGCGTCAATCTGGAGGTCGCCAACTTTGTCGACATCCAGAAGGAGTGGAGGGTGCCCGAGGCAACCAAGGAGTTGGACTCCCTAGGAGATGTCTCCGGCATGATCATCGACGACTACTACAACAACATGAAGAAGAGGATCACCGACGATGAGCACAAATGTTGGGCCACCCTGCCTCTATCCGTGAGGCACATCGAGTATGCGGCAAAGGACGCCTACGCAGCGTACGAGATATGGAACCACATCACCATCACCCAGGACGGGCTTCGCCATGCAAAGCTTGAGAAGGAGGAGCCCCCCAAGAAGCACGCCAGGAGCAACTGGGGATGGGGAGACGCTGACTGGTGAAGAAGAAGATGGTGCCGGCCAAAGAGCAACCAATGCCAGCGTCGTGTTAGAATTATCATCAAATTTGATTTATGTTGTTTGCTTATGTATCGTTAGTTTGCTTGTGATCATTTGCTTTTGCTGAACTTAGTTTGCTTGCCTTGCAGAATCACTTGTAATGATGTGAACTTTGATTATGTTAGACTGCTTTCTGTTGAAATTACTTTGCTCATGATGAACTTGTCATACAGAATGCCTATGATAATTTTTTTTCTGTTGTTTGCTTATGAATCATTAGATTCGAGCAGTGTACAAAACGAAAATAAGATGTAGTGTGCAAATAGGACGCATGCAGTGCAAGTTGTGTACCAATGCAGTACATAGTGTGTCGAATTAAGTTTACACATACGCAACGAAGCAGTGAACGCCCCTAAATTTGATAAAAAAGAATAGATAAGAGCAAAAACACAAAAAGAAAAAAATGCGACCTGTATATGTAGTGCGGAAATATATAAACGTGTAGTACACAAACATAATCAATGCAGTGTGGTTTATGTTTAGTAAGCATTACACTCCCCTACATTGGAAAAAAGATTACATAAGAGCAAAAACATGAGAACAAAAAATGAGAACTGTACATGTACTATGGAATGCGTGCACATGCAGTACAGAACTCTGATCAGTCCAGTGCACAGATGGTTTACAAAGTAGTGAACGCCCCTACATTGAAAAAAATGTAGTGCGGAAAATGTATGAATGTGCAGTACAGGTATGTTTACTAAGCAGTGCACTCCCCTACATCAATGGCGCCCCGAAATCCCAAGGTTGATTCGCCGCATGCCTGGTACGAGCCGGCTCTGGAGGTGCCCAATGTCTCGGCGAAGAACCTCGCCGCCACGTGCCTGCTAACGGCAGGGGAGAACAACGAGAAGGGGAGGACCGAGCTCTGGGCTAGCTCCACAGTGCTCGAGGCTTCGTCGCTGGACTGGTTCGCCCCTTCTCCGACTTGTTCTACGCGGTCCTCCAGCACTATGGGTTACAGGCTCTCCACCTCCATCCCAACTCCGTTCTTCTCTTGTCGATCTTTGCCTTCTACTGCGAGGCGTATGTCGGGGTGATGCCGTCTGTGGGACTGCTGTGCCATTTCTTCTTCCTCTGAATCAATGATGGCCTCAACACGGGGTGCGCCAACTTCGTCGCAGCTGGCAAGGCCAACGCGATCTCGAAGGCCGGCAAGAAGGCTGATGGCTTCCGGAGCAAGTGGGTTATGATGGATGCTAGGTGTGTCTGTCGGATCATGGGTTCCGACAAAACCCTTAAGGTTCGAACACTGCGGTGCGCGCAAAGATCTCCCCCCTACCGATCCATGCCCTAGCTCGGCTAAGATCTTACTGACTAACTCGACGAACTCGCAACACAAAAGACACAAGATTTATACTGGTTCGGGCCACCGTTGTGGTGTAATACCCTACTCCAATGTGGCGGTGGTGGATTGCCTCTCCGGCTAAGGATGAACAGTACAAAGGGAAGAACAGCCTCCTGAGGTTGAGGTGTTCTTGTGCTTGGCGAACTTGTGTGTGCTCTGGTCTTTCTCTCTTTGTGCATCTACGGTTCGGTCTCTCTCCCTAGCTATGGTGGTGGCTAGTCCTATTTATAGAGGCCCTGGTCCTCTCCCCAAATATTGAACGGGAAGGGATCCCACAACGGCCAATTTGAAAGGGTACATCTAGTACAACTTATCCTGACAAAAGTGGTCTTCGCCTGCCAAAGGCCCTGGTGGTGACGCTGTCTTGGGCTCCATGGTGACCTCCGAATTGCCGTCCTACTGGTCTTGGTCTCGTTTCACCAATATGGAAACCTTTGCATGATGCCTCGGTACTCCGCGCCTGCGCTTGTCCCCTTAGAACCAAAGAGGAAACAAGGATGCTGCACGTGATTGCGCCCTCCTGACGCCCGCCTGGTCTCGATAGTCATGGATCATGTCACTAGAATCTGGCGAGGTTTGTCGTGCCTCGAACTCTCCGCCCCTCGCGAGCCAGCCTAGTGAGGCCGCTCCTAAGGAGGTCTTGTGTCGTCCGGCTCGTGAGGCTTGGCCCCTTGCAAGGGTCTTAAATGCCTTGTTAATGAAGATGGGTCGTACAGGCCTGCTAGCAAAGCCACGCCGTGGGTCACAGGCGGGCAAGTCTAGGGACCCTCGTTCCCAGAACGTCAAAAGTAGCCCCCGAGCCCAAGGCGCGCTCGGGCTTGGCTTCGAGGCAAAGCCAAAGGTCAAGGGTGGAGCACCGCGGGCCCCAATAGCCTGCGGCCTTGGTCGATGCGTGGCGGTTGATTGGATGTGGGTGTCTCCACTTCCCCATGCTGCCTTGGCAACTGCCCGACTTGACAAGTCCCTGCGACATGCAATGAAAACCATCATTACCTGTGATCGTGGGGGGTGTTGGTTGGCCTTCTCCTCGTATAAATGGGAGGGGGCAAAGCCCCCGTCGCCCATCTCTTCCTATGCATCTCCCGCTTCTTCTCCTTCCTAGCTCCTCTCCATGCTTATGCTGACATGGCGCCGATCCGGTGGTTCTCGGCCGTAGAGAAGGGTAAGGCTCCCCTCACGGAGCCCGAGCTGCTCCCGCCGAAGAAGAGGAGGTCCCATCGCCGCGAGATGGTAGTGAGGCTGGTGGTGTCGCGGCCCTGGTACAAAAGGTCGCCTCCTAGGTAACCGCTGCCCTTGTATGCTTACGCTGACGATTCCGGAGGGAGGAGCGATGAGCGGCGCCGCCCGCGCCAGGGCCGTGGTTGTCGCGCCGCAGAGGCGCACGCCGTCACCCCAGGGGTCCACGCTACGGACTCCTCCCGCGAGTTCATGCTGTGGGCGGCGATGCCCCCGAGCACCTGGATTCGCCTCCTGCAGTTCTTCGCCGCTGAGATGCCGCTGAGGGGCCTTCGCGAGCGTTGGCTTCAACACGCCGACTGCGACGCCCCAGCGACTGGAGCGGAGATTGGAGCCGTTGCCTCTGGGAAGATCTTCATGACCCGAGGCTGGGGCGCGATTGCTCGAGTCTGCCGTGCGGAGGGCGCCCTCACGATCCACTTCGAGTACGATAGTGCCTCCATGATGTTCTTCAAGGTCTTCGATGAGGAAGGCTGCCGCCTGGAGTGCTGCCCTGATGGAGGTCACCAGGATGATGCTGTAGCGGGCGTTGGGCCCGTCGCAGGCCTCGCCTGGAGCTCCTCCAGCGACAGCGGCGACTCCTGGTGGTCCAGCTACTATCCTGAGCTCTTGAAGTCTCCGAAGACAAGCGATGACAGCTACGTGCCCCCGAGCTCATGCCGAGTCCAGAGCAGGGCTGTGGCGTCCAGCCGCCGTCGCCACTGATCTGGATGGGGTTGGCGTCGGCCTCGCGTGGCCCACTGTTGATGATGGCGTCGGCGACATTGGGTGCGTGTAGATAGAACTCCCAGGAATTCCTTCCCTTTTGTTCCATGCGAGGAATCAAGAATGAACCCCGTGGGGGCGTGTAAAGCGTCTGTAATGCCTTTTGTCAATATAGCCCTCATTATGAAGATTTGTGTGCGCATGTCCTGCCGAGGCTCGGCCTTCCCTTTCCAACCCTGCGGCAGCTTGGCACTCTATGCTGACAGGTCCCGGTCCCCAGGCAGGCTACAGCCGTTGCTGGTATGCCAGGTCACGTGCTGTGGTCAAGGCCAGGAGGTGAGCGGCCTGAGGTCGAGTAAGAGCTCTTGCGGCGCGATGCTCAAGAGGTCCCCTTTAGCGCGCAAGCAGCTGTCTTAGGATGGGAAAGGAAGAAAACATTGCCGCAGCAGGGCAACGAAGGGAGTGAGCGAGGGTATCGTGTCGTAGCGACTGGTGGGATCCAGAGCGAGAACTTATCTTGGCTGTCCGAGGTCGGCTCCCTGAGTCGTGCCGAACTCGCATGTCGGTCACCGTAGTGTAGCTAGGTCAGGCCCGTGCGGGTCTCCCCCTCCCCTCCATGTTCTTCTTGGTGCTCTGCGTCCTCAGGTCCCGGCCCTCGTGCGAGCTCAGCCGCTGCTACTATGCTAGGTCGCGTGCCATGGTCAAGGTCAGGGGTGACGGCTGGAGAGCCAGTAAGAGCTGCTGAGGCGCGATGCTCAGGAGCCCCCCTTTTAACACGCAAGCTAATTGCATGAGAGAAGAGGGAGAGTCTGTGGTGCCGCCTGCCGTGGCCCTCAGGAGGTCCCTCCAAGTTAGCGCGCGGAAGGGCACCAGTCGCTGTGGTGATTGCTGGTTCGCTTCTGGTGCGTGAGAGCCCCCGGGGTGTGTACAACCCTGCCCTGACACGTGGCTTGCACGACAGGGCTCGACGAGGTGTGTTTGGACACTTGTGAGCCAGCGCGGGACTCACGAGGCCCTACCTCAAGGCGGGTTGCGCCTGGTCCTAGTTCTTGTTCGCTGTCTTGGTCCTGTGAGGTGGTTAGACAACGCGAAAGTTCCTGAAGAAAGACGACAAGCGCGCGGCTCCCATGTTGGGCGATAATCAAACAATTGATAGTCATAGATAGATTAAGCATGGAAAGCATACTGGCTTAAGTAAATGCAGGGAAAATGCATGCCACTGGGTCAGGCCGAGCGGCTTGGGGATGATGCAGCCCAAGGTGCACCCCCAACAAGGTAAGCTAAAGACATAAAAAGTGATACATGCCATAGGGACGGACCCACGCGACCTGGGAATGATGCAGCCCTGGGGGCGCTCCCAGCTGAATGAACTTGGAAAATGTCACTTGGTTCTGTTGATGAAGGAGAGTTGGGGCAGCTGAAGGTATGCGGCGAAGGGGCTACTCCTCATGAGCCACCGGGGCCCTGAGCCTCAGGAGGCTCTGGGGGCCTAGGGCCTTGAGGACCGTCTTCATCTTCGCCAGCATAGTGTGGCGCCTGGCCTCCTGAGCCTCCAGGATGCTCCGCGGGTTGCGCTGATAGGTGATCGCCATGCTCGGCAGGCCAAAAGGCATGCGAACGTAGCTGTGAGGTGGGCCCTCGCAGCGTACTACGTGCAAAGGCCAGAAAAGCTCCTAAGAGGTGCCCGGTTGAGCCCTGGGACGTCGATGTAGACGCGTAGCCCGACATCCTCGCTTGGATGGGGAGCTGCGCCTAGTGAGCGGCGGCCGCCGCGCATGGTCCTTGCGTCTTGCAGTTCCTAAGTGGTCTTGGTGATGAACTCCTGGTCGGTGGGCACTCCTTGCCCTGTGTTCTCCTGAGGGAAATATGCCGCGAAGCACGCCTCCAAGTGGTGCCCAAGTGCCTCCCTTGTGACGTTGGCAAAGTCTGAGGCCCTCTAGAAGAGAGCCCCCGAGCCCTACCCGGGAGGGGCGCTGGGCGCGCCTTCCTATGCGATGGAGGGAGGCGCCCCAGGCGCGGGCGCCGATCCTGACGAGGCGCCGCTTGCCTGGGGCCCTGCATGGTGCAACTGCTTCTTCTTGGGGTGGCCTCAGGAGGGTGCTCGCCCTGGCTGTTGGGGTCGTCGATTGCTGCAGCTTGGAAGGTGTCGGTGTTCTGGGAACGGGGGTCCCCAGACTTGCCTGCCTGCGGCCCACGGCATGGCTGGGCTAGTAGGTATGTATGACCCATCTTCATCGACAAGGAATTCAAGACCCTCACAAGGGGCCAAGCCTTGCGAGGCAGACGATGCAAGACCTCCTCATGAGCGGCCTCGCCAGGCAGGCTCACGAGGGGCGGAGAGATCAAGGCAAGGCAAACCTCGCGAGCTTCTTGTAACGTGTGCCATGAAGATCGAGACCAGGCGGGTGCCAGGCGGGCGCCAGTGCGCGCAACGTCCTTATTACCTCTTTGGTGCCAAGGGGGCAAGCACAGGCGCTGAGTACCGAGGCATCAAGCAAAGGTTTCCAAATTGGTGCAACGAGACCAAGACCAGAAGGACGGCAAGACAGAGGTCACCATGGAGCCCAAGACGGCGTTAGCACGAGAGCCTTTTGCAGGCGAAGACCACCTTTGTCAGGATAGCTTGTACTAGCTGCCCCCTTTCAAATTGGTCGTTTTTGGCTCCCTTTCCATTCAATATTCGGGGAGAGGACCAGGGCCTCTATAATTAGGACTAGCCACCATCATAGACCAGGAGGGATCATCAAGATCATCCCCAACCACACAAGCACACCAAGCACAAGAGCACCTCAACCTCAGGAGGCTATTCTTCCCCTTGTATTGTTCATCATCAGCCCAAGAGGCAATCCACCACCACCACACTGGAGTAGGGTATTACACCACAACGGTGGCCCGGACCAGTATAAATCTTGTGTCTTTGTGTTGCAAGTTTGTCAAGTTCGTCTGCGAGATCTTAGAGAGCTAGGGCGTGGATCGATAGGGAGAAAACCTTCATGCGCACCCCAGGTATCGAACCTTGAGGGTTTTGCCAGAACCCATGATCCGACATTTGGCGCGCCAGGTAGGGGTGCGCCCAAGCTTCCTTCCATCGCTCCGCGCTCCGTTGCTCCATCGTCTCCATGGCAGACGCGCGCCGTGCTCGTGCTGAGCGCCGGGCTGCCCTAGCAGCCCACGTCGCTCAGACAGCTCCCGTCGGCGGGCCACCTCGTCGTTCCCCGTCGCCTGCCGCCAACGCGGCCACCGGCCCGGCGGGGAACGAGCAGCAAGCATCCTCGCTGCACCCCTCGGTGCGGCGGGACGGCCGCACCGCCACTCCATCGCTGACCCCGGCCGGTTCTTCTTCCCATGCACGTCGCCCTCCCATGGACGCGCGAGCCGCGCTCCTCATGGCGCACGAGCTCCCGCGCTACCGCCCGGTTGATGACCTCTATGAGGACTGGCAAGACCGCATCGCCGAGCTCGTTCGCGCCGCAGGGGGCTCCCCTGCGCCGTCCCTCTCTCTGCCTCGCCCTCCACCAGCTACGGGCGACGTAGCTCACGGAGCGCACCCACCACCTCTGCCCCAAGATGGCGCCCTGGCGCCAAGGCGCGTGGCTCCACGACGCGACCCGCCGCGTACTGCGCCCGCGCGTGTAGAAAGAAGTTGTCAAGAAGTCCCCCGACCGCAAGAAAATGCCCCACCGCTCCTCGCGCCACCGCGCCGGGACCGGCTGCTGCGGCAAGACAGCGGGCCACCTGTAGCGGCAGGGCACGGACCCCATCAAGACTAAGCTCCACTCCCAAGGCAGGCCCCGGTGACCACAGACGGCTGCCACGCTTTCACCCCCGAGCTGCGTCGCGTCGCCTGGCCGGGCAAGTTCAAGCTGGATCTGCCTCCTCGCTACGACGGCACCCTCGACCCCGCGGAGTTCTTGTAGCTCTACGAGCTGAGCATCGAAGTGGCCAACAGCGACGAGAAAGTCATGGCGAACTGGTTTCCCATGGCTCTCAAGGAGGGCGCAGCTCCTGGCTCGTGAACCTGCCACCGGGCTCAATTTCCTCCTGGGACTAGATGCGCACCCGCTTCATCGCCAACTTCTAGGGCACTCGCGACTGCCCCCCGGTCGCGGGCGACCTGCGCCGCATCAAGCAACAACCAGGAGAGACCCTGCAAAAGTACATTCAGCGCTTCAACAGTGCACGGATCAAGATACCCAAGGTGACCGACAAGGCCATCATCTCAACATTCTTCGACGGTGTCCGTGACGTCAAGATGAAGGAGGAGCTCGCCATCCATGAAGAGTTGTGCACGACCTTGGAGCTGTTCAACATTGCGACCAAGTGTGCTAGAGCTGAGGACGGTCGCCTCTCCCTCCTCGAGCTCCCTGCTGCGGACCCAGAGGAGAAGAAGACCAAGGCCAAGGATGTGAAGCGCAAGGGAGCAGCCGTGCTCGCGGCAGAGCCAGACACCAAGCATGGCAGAGACCAACCAGAGTCATCCAAGGGCAGCCCACCGTTCTGCACCTTCCATAACCTGAACACGCACAACACCAGTGAATGTCAAGAGCTCAGAGCCATTCACGAAGGACGATTCGGTCGACACCCCGTGCACGGCGACCGGGGCTACGGCCGAGGAGGAGGACATGGTGGCGGACGCTAGGACAACCGTGGCCTGCACCAGGAGTGGCGCGACCGGCCTCGCGAGGACCGCTGGCAGGATCAGCCTCGCGAGGGCACGTGGAGGGATCAGCCTCGTGAGGATCGTCCTCAAGGCAATGTTGGACTCCCTCCGCTGCCACCACCGCCAAGAAGGAATGACGAACACCATCAGGACGAGGGGCCGGGGGCTTCCAGGAACCGCGTGCTATCGCCTGCATCTTGGGCGGAGCCTAGGCCCCAGCCTCGCAGCGTATCTTCAAGCAGTTTGCTCGTGAAGTGAATGCAGTCCTTCCCAAGCTCAAACCACACGCCCGCTCAGATGGTCCCAGTGCCCCATCACGTTCAACTCGGCAGACCAGCTCAAGTGCGCAGCTACCGCTGGCGCCCTCCTGACGCTTTGTTCCCTGGTCATCAGCAACGTGCAAGTTACCAAGACTCTCATCGACGGCGGCGCAGGGCTCAACGTCCTGTCCGTCGACACGATCGACAGCCTCCAAGTGCCATATGACCAGCTTAAGCCCATGAAGCCTTTCTCAGGAGTGACTGACGGTTCCACCACACCGATAGGGCAGGTCCGCCTCCCCGTCACCTTCGGGGAACGTAAGAACTACTGCACCGAGCTCATCGACTTTGACATCACGCACATTCGTCTGCCGTACAATGCCATCCTCGGGTATCCGACCCTGGCCAAGTTCATGGCGGTGACCCATCATGGCTACAATGTCCTCAAAATGCCAGGAAGCGACGGGATCATCACGGTCCCATGTGAAGAAAGGCATGCGGTGTGCTCCCTCGAGCATGCCTTCCAAGCTGCAGCAATCGACGACCCCGACAGCAAGGGCGAGGGCCCTCCTGAGGCCATCCCAAGAAGAAGAAGCAGTTGTGCCATGCAGGACGTTAGTAGGGTGGCGTCACAGCTGGAGCCTCGTCGGGATCAGCGCCCGCTCCAGGGGCACCTCCCTCCATCGCATAGGAAGGCGCGCCCGGCGCCCTTCTCGGGCAGGGCTCGGGGGCTTTCTTCTGGAAGGCCTCAGACCTTGCCCACATCATGAGGGAGGCGCTTGGGCACCACTTGGAGGCATGCTTCACGGCACGTTTCCCTCAGGAGGGCACAGGGCAAGGATCGCCCACCATTCAGGAGTTCATCACCAAGACCACCCAGGAATTGCAAGACGCAAGGGCCGTGCACGGCGACCGCCGCTCACAAGGCGCAGTTTCCCATCCAAGCGAGGATGCCGGGCTGCGCGTCTGCATAGACGTTCCAGGGCTCAACAGGGCCGCTTCTCAGGAGCTTTTCCAGCGTTCGCGCGTGGGACGCTGCGAGGGCCCACCGCACAGCTACATTCGCATGCCCTTCGGCCTGCCGAGTGTGTCGTCCGCCTACTAGTGCAACTTGTGGCGCATCCTAGCGGCTCAGGAGGCTAGGCACCACGCCGTCCTGATGGATATGGAGACGGTCCTCAAGGAACCACCTGAGCCCCCAGAGCCTCCCGAGGCTCAGGGCCCCGGTGGCTCGTGAGGAGCAACCCCTTCGCTGCGCACCTTCAGCTGCCCCAACTCTCCTTCGTCAACATAACCAGGTGACATTTTCCAAGTTCATTTAGCTGGGAGCACCCCTCGGGCTGGATGATTCCCAGGCTGCGTGGGTCCATCCCTGTGGCATGTATCCCTTTTTATTTCTTTAGCTCACCTTGTTGGGGGCGCCCCTTGGGCTGCATCATCCCCAAGCCGCTCGGGCCTGACCCAATGGCACGTATCTCCCATGCACTTACTTAAGCCCGCTACTCTCATGTTTGATCTACCTATAATTACTACTTGCTCGATCGCCACCCATCATGGGGACCGCGCGCTGGTCGTCTTTCTTCAGGACCCTTCGCGTGAGTAAGTTGAGCACAGCGTCTGTGCTCGGGCCTGTCCCTGCAGCATCGATAAATCCAACGCCTGAGCTCCGTCTGGCGGGCCGGCCCCGTTTGCGTCACCTCCTGGGGCCGTTTGTTATTTGGTTTCTCACGCGATAACCTCAGGAGATTCGTTCGGCGCATTCATTCGCGGGCACCAGACGTGGTGGGTCGCACCATGGAGTGGCGTGCCTTGGCTCTAGGGCGCCGTCTTGGTGCAGAGGTGGTGGAGGTGCTTCATGAGCTGCGTCACCCGTGGCTAGAGGAGGGCGAGGCAGAGAGTGGGACGGCGCAGGGGAGCCCCCTACGACGCGGACAAGCTCGGCGATGCGGTCAATCCAGTCCTCGTAGAGGTCGTCAACCGGGCGGTAGCGTAGGAGCTCGTGTGCCATGAGGAGCGCGGCCCGTGCGTCCATGGGAACGCGACGAGCGTGAGGCGACGAACCAGAGGGAGTCAGTGATGGAGTGGCGGTGCGGCCGTCTGGTCGCACCGAGGGGTGCAGCGAGGATGCTTGCTGCTCGTTCCCTGCCGGGCCGGTGGCGGAGTTGGCGGCAGGCGACGAAGAGCGACGGGGTGGCCTATGGACAGGGGCCATCTGAGCAACACCGATGGCGAGGGCAGCCCGGCGCTCGGCGCGGGCGAGGGCGCAGCGTGCGTCCGCCATGGAGACGATGATGCGACGTGACGCGAAGCCACGAAAGGGAAGTTTCGCCGCACCCCTACCTGGCGCGCCAAATCTCGGATCACGGGATCCGGCAAAATCCTTAAGGTTCAAACACTAGGGTGTGCGCGAAGATCTCCCCCCTACCGATCCACGCCCTAGCTCGGTTAAGATCTTACAGACTAACTCGACGAACTCGCAACACAAAGGACACAAGATTTATACTGGTTCGGGCCACCGTTGTGGTGTAATACCCTACTCCAGTGTGGTGGTGGTGGATTGCCTCTCAGGCTAAGTGTCGGTGTCAAAACCGGTGGATCTCGGGTAGGGGGTCCCGAACTGTGCGTCTAGGCGGATGGTAACAGGAGGCAGGGGACACGATGTTTTACCCAGGTTCGGGCCCTCTTGATGGAGGTAAAACCCTACGTCCTGCTTGATTAATATTGATGATATGGGTTGTACAAGAGTAGATCTACCATGAGATCAGAGAGGCTAAACCCTAGAAGCTAGCCTATGGTATGATTGTTGTTCGTCCTACGGACTAAAACCCTCCGGTTCATATAGACATCGGAGAGGGCTAGGGTTACACAGAGTCGGTTACAATGGTAGGAGATCTACATATCCGTATCGCCAAGCTTGCCTTCCATGCCAAGGAAAGACCCTTCCGGACATGGGACGAAGTCTTTGATCTTGTATCTTCATAGTCCAGGAGTCCGGCCAAAGGTATAGTCCGGCTATCCGGACACCCCCTAATCCAGGACTCCCTCAGTAGCCCCTGAACCAGGCTTCAATGACGACGAGTTTGGTGCGCAGTTTGTCTTCGGCATTGCAAGGCGGGTTCCTCCTCCAAGTACTTCGTAGAAGATTTTGAACACAAAGGTAGTGTCCGGCTCTGCAAAATAAGTTTCCACATATTGCCATAGAGAGAATAATATTTACACAAATCTAATCTGCAGACATATTCCATAGCATGACATCACACCACGACCAAGTCTTTACTCGAATCGTTTTACTGTTCTACCTCAGCGCGTTTAGCGAGGTGGTTTCCTTGGCACGCCTTGTCAAAGCAGAGATCGTGTCCCCTTATTCCGGGATTCTCATCAATGCGGGCGTGGGTAACCCAACCGCGCCATTGATTACGGCGCTTGGGAGATAAGCGAGTTTTACCAGGCTGGTGGGGACGCATAATCGCGCCCACCCATATAAGGGGATAAGGATGCACCTTTTCATCCACGCCTTCTTCCTCCTTTGCCTATCCATTTCCGCGCACTCGAGCTCCAGCGCCCAAGTCCGCACACCCCACCTCAACCTTCTCCAGCCATGTCCAGAGCGGGAGGCAAGTGGATGGTCTCCTCTGTCACGGAGGGACACATCAAAAGACTGAGGAAGGCCGGATACTTGTCTAACGACGTTGCGCACCGTCTTCCCGAAGAGGGGCAGCTCATCCCCACCCCTAGGCCCCATGAGAGGGTGGTGTTCCTCCCTCATTTCCTCCGCGGACTAGGCTTCCCTCTCCACCCATTTGTCCGGGGTCTCATGTTCTACTATGGCCTGGATTTCCATGATCTGGCCCCGAACTTTGTCCTCAACATCTCGGCATTCATCATCATGTGCGAGGCTTTCTTCCGCATCCGCCCCCATTTCGGCCTATGGCTCAAGACTTTCAATGTCAAGCCGAAGGTGGTGCGCGGCTCCCAGGCGGAGTGCAGAGGCGCCATGGTGGGCAAGATGCCCAACGTCCTATCGCTCAAGGGCTCCTTCGTGGAGTCCCTAAAGGGGTGGCAATCGGGGTGGTTTTACATCACCGAGCCACGCGACCCTGAATGGGTCGCAGCCCCCGAGTTTCGATCCGGACCCCCTACGCGGCTCGCCTCCTGGAAAGAGACGGGCCTGTCGTGGGGTAAAAAAGGAGAGCTAACCGGACTCCAAACATGCGTCCAAACCCTGGTGGACAAGAAGCTCAAACTCGTCAACGTAGTCCAGGTTATGCTCATCCGCCGGATCCTCCCATGTCAACAACGGGCCTTCAACCTGTGGGAGTTCGACCCGGCGCGGCATCGAACTCTGAGCAGGCTCTTCGACATGACGTATGAAGATGCCTGGAAGGTGCTTTTCAAGGGCGCCGAGGCCCCCGCATCCGCTACCGAGGATCGCGGATTCAGTACGCAGCGTCACGCTCGCGTGGTAAGCTGTTTTTACCTTTTACAGGGTATTTAGTTTTTCAAAGTTTAACTCCATGCGGGATCTAAGCTCTCTTACCTTTGACAGGATTGGCAAGAGACGTCCGGACAGATCAACTGTCCGGCTCCTTTGCCCAAAGGCCCAGCGGACGCTCGTTTGGCGATGCTGCTGGTTCCGGCACCCTATGTGGTGCCTGAGAAGAAGGCCAAGAAGAAGGCCAAGGGGACTCGAAAGAGTGCCCGGCGCCAGGAGGTGTCGGATTCATCATCCGACGACTCCAAGGCGCACTCCTCCCATGAAGACGAGGAGGAGGAAGAAGAGACCTCTCCCCCTCCAGCAGGGGGAGGGAAGAAAAGGAAGGCTGCCCCAACTTGGGAGGCCGAAGGGTCCAAGAAGGGGAAGACCCCTCCTCCAGACTACTCCACCAATGCCGACGACGGCGAAGAGGAGTGGCCGCACAGGGCCAAGCCCCTGGCGAGATCATAAGTATCCAGATACCAGAGTGATTCATAGTATTCCCCCATTGCACAGGGCCAAGCCCCTGGCGAGATCATAAGTATCCAGATACCAGAGTGATTCATAGTATTCCCCCATTGCACAGCTTTTTCTTACGTCGAACATGTTTATGCAGTCCACCCAAAGACCGGCTTGATGTGTCATCGAGCGGTTCCCTGGATTCGTCGGATGTGAATTCGCTTCCGACGGCTACCTACCCACATACTACGGACGACACCGAGGTGGCATCCCAACAGGTTCCGAGCCAGGAGGAGGTGGTCCTGGAGGCGCCGCAAGGTGACCTCCCGAACTCCAGGCGTGAAGGGGATAGAAACCCCAAGGGTTCCAAGTTCGGCTTTGAGGCAGACACCGCGCTGGAACCTTCAACGGTTCCGGACTCCGGTAGGCAGCCTCCTTCCAAGAGGATCAAGCCTACCGAGCTGGTGACCTCCGTCCAACTGGAGGCACCGAACAATTTGCTGGAGGTGCTTAATGGCGCCTCCATCGACGAGGAGCACCGCACTATTATGAGTGCGGTGATCCAGAAGGTTCAGTCCGCCAAGAGCGGACTGACTGAAGCCTGTGCCAGCCTTCTAACAGGCTTCGAGGTAAGTAAAGAATATGTAAAAATATTACCGCATAGACAATAGCCCCTGATGCTCTGTTCGGCGTTCACAAAGAAAAGCCGAATAGAGGATCTAATAACGTTCAAAGGAGTCTAACAAAAGTAAGTCAATATGCGTATGCAGGCTTCGCTGCTAGCATCTGCCGCACTGACTGCGGAGGTGGGCACGCTAAAGCAGAACCTCGAGCGGTCCGAGAACAAGCTCGGCCATGCCAAGAGGCAACTCGAGGAGACGGAAGGTAAGAAATACCTTATTGAAATATGTGAAAGGTGCAATTGCAAAAAATGACAGGATTAACGTGGCTATTATAGGGGCCACAACTGAGGTGGCGACCCTTAAGCAAGCGTTGTCCGAGGCCAAGAAGAGCGCGGCCACGGAGCGCACTGAGTGGGAGAAGCATGAGACACAGGTTGGCGAGGTGCGGCAAGAGCTCCAGGCTCTCATGAAAAAACATGAGAGTTTGGAGCTTGACTCGAAGACGCGAGAGTCTGAGCTCGCGGTGGCCATTGAAGATGCCAAGTCTGCCAAGGCCGAAGCCCAGAAGGCCCTCCAAGAGGTTGAGGCAATAAAAAAGATAGCGGCGGGTAAGGCATTCTTTATGCAAAGCAAGCACGTAAAAGTGAATTACTTGTTACTTACCCGAATCCGGAGCTCTCCAGGAGCATTCGCAGACTTGCCCCGTAGCGTGTCGGATGCCGCCGCCTTCTACCGAGCCGAGGAGGGGAGCTCGACGGAGAAGGTGTTCTGGTCTCAGTATGCTGAGGCCGAACACCCGGGGCCCTTAAGCGACCAGCTGAAACAGCTGGTCGAGCTCCATAAGGTGGCCGAACAGGCCATGAAGGGCCTCATAGTCCGGCTGTGGCCTGGAGAGGCCATGCCTGGGAGCTACTTCGGGCTGGTGAGGCGGCTGGTGGAGGCCTGTCCAAGGCTCGAAGTCATCAAGCACTCCGTATGCATCGAGGGTGCCCGTAGGGCGCTTGCCCGTGCGAAGGTGCACTGGGGCAAGCTGGATGCTAAGAAGCTTGTGAAGGACGGGCCACCGCTGGGCAAGGAGCATCGCAAGCCCGAGATGTATTATGAGGGCGTTTTGAAGGGTGCCCGCCTTGTGGCGGATGAATGTTCCATGGATGTAATTTTTCAGTAACTCGCTCGTTTTGTCCTGTGCGCTGAAAACTTGTTCATGTGCGCTAAGCAATGCTTTTTGAATTTAAAATATTACCTTTTGTGCGGCTGTTTATCAAATTTGAGAGATGGCGAGTCGTCGGCTTCTGCCCCCATGGCACGAGTGCTGGGGTGTTCAGGATAAACATGAGCGCTCTTTTTCCCATTCTTGGGTCCTTCGAGGGAGGCGCTCAACACAACGAACAAGGCAATCGGACTATAATGCTTGAACACTCTCACTTAGCCATAGAATTCTATAATTTTAAATTTCGGTGAAGCCCCTAGTGTTCGGAAGACCAAGTTCAGGGCGCTATCCACGCCTAGGCCGGACAAACCGACTCCTCGCTCTAAGCGGCATAAGTCTTTAGGGACTCGAAAACCTCTCAAACAGTGACCAGCTCTCGCCTCATCATGACAGTCGGTTTTAGCTTTCTCTACTGAGGTGCTTAGCCCAGCTCAACTGGGGCACAATCGCAGCAGTTCTCCTAGTGCTACCTTAGCCGATATAATGGAACGTAAGGTACCAAAACATAGGAGCCGGGCAAACCCAACTATTGACCCAAGACATGATTCGGAGCCGATGCATATAATGCTATAAGTTCGGGGTGCCGCACTTGTGAAAGTGTTCGGACTTCTCACACCGTATTGTGGGGTACTTAAGCCCCTGGTGTATTGGCCGTACCAAACTGTACGGGTGCAACATGTCATAAAAAAAAGTAATGCAATAATAGACGGAAGCTATGCATTGTTTATTTAGTGAACGTACGGCTGCCCTTGGACGGCTCAGGAAGATCTCGGCGGCGCTTGGTGTCCGGTTCTGCTACGAGTACGGCCACTCCTTTGCGCTTCACGTCCTTGACCTTGTCCTTCTTGTCCTCTGGATCCACAGCAGGGAGCTCGAGGAGGGAGAGATGCCCCTCCTCAGCTCTCGCACACTTGGTTGCTATGTTGAACAGCTCCAAAGTCGTGCACAACTCCTCATGGATGGCGAGCTCCTCCTTCATCTTGATGTCATGTACGCCGTCGGAAAACGCTGAGATGATGGCCTCGTCCGTCACCTTGGGGATCTTGATACACGTGTTGTTGAAGCGCTGGATGTACTTCTGCAGGGTTTCTCCCGGTTGTTGCTTGAAGCGGCGCAGGTCACCCGCGACCGGGGTCGGTCGCGAGTGCCCTGGAAGTTGGCGATGAAGTGGTTGCACATCTCATCCCAGGAGGAAATCGAGCCTGGGGGCAAGTTCAGGAGCCATGAGCGGGCGCCGTCCTTGAGAGCCATGGGAAACCAGTTTGCCCTGACCTTTTCGTCGCTGTTGGCCGGCTCGATGCTCAACTCGTAGAGCTGCAAGAACTCCGCAGGGTCGGGGTGTCATCGTAACAAGGAGGTAGATCCGGCTTGAACTTGCCTGGCCAGACGACGCTACCAAGCTTAGGAGTGAAGGTGCGGCAGCCCGTCGTGGCCACCGGGGCCCGTCGTGGAGGTGGAGCTTGACCTTGGCGTCCCTGCGCCGCCACGGCAAGTGGCACATGGCCCTGCCGCAGCAAGCGATCCTGACGCAGTGGTGCTAGAAGCGGTGGAGCATTTTCTTGCGGACGGGGAACCTCCTGGCAACTTCTTTCTTCGTGCGCGGGCACACGGCGCGGTGGATCAAGCCGATGGGATCCGCATCTTGGAGCGAGGACGCCGTCTTGACGCGGCGGGGGGGGGGGGGGGGGGGCTCTGAGGCGCTCCATGAGCTGCGCGCCTCGGCACGAGGGCGCCATCTTGGTGCTGAGGTGGCAGAGGCGCTCCGTGAGCCACATCGCTCGCAGCCGGGGGCGGGCGCGGCAGCGAGAGGGATGGTGCAGGAGAGCCCCCCATGGCGCTGACGAGCTCGGCGATGCGGTCCAACCAGTCCTCGTAGAGGTCGTCGATCGGGCGGTAGCGCAGGAGCTCATGTGCCATGGGCAATGCGGCCTACGCGTCCGTGGGGGCACGGCGAGCGTGAGACGATGAGACAGCCAGATTCAGCGACGGGGTGGCGGTGCGACCGTCTCTCCGCACAGAGGGGTGCAGTGAAGAGGCTTGCTGCTCGTTCGCCGCCGGGCCGGTGGTGGCGTTTCCGGCGGGTGACGAAGAACGACAGGGAGCTCCGCCGAGAGGGGCTGTTTGAGCGACACGAGTGGCGAGATCGGCCCGGCGCTCAGTGCAGGCCCGGCGAGTGTCGGCCATGAACTGGTTGGAGTGGCGAAGCGTGGATCAATGAAGAGGAAAGCTTAAGCGCACCCCTACCTGGCGCGCCAAATGTCGGATTTCGGGTTCCGGCAAACCCTTGTGGTTCGAACACTGGGGTGCGCACTAAGATGTCTACCCCTCTCTAGCTCACACTCCGTATGATTTCATGGCCTAGCTCGACGAACCCAAAGAACACGAGACACAAGATTTATACTGATTCAGGCTACCATTGTGGTGTAATACACTACTCTAGTGTGGTGTGGTGGATTGCCTCTTGGGCTGAGGATGAACAGTTACAAGGGAAGAACAGCCTCGCAAGGTGAGGTTTTCTTGTGCTTGGTGAGTTGATGCTCTCTCTCTCTCTCTATGATTCGCCCCCCGATCCGGGATGCCTCCCTACAGTGGTGGCTAGTCCTATTTATAGAGGCCCTGGTCCTCTTCCCAAATATTGAGCGGAAAGAGATCCCACAACGGCCAAACTCGAAGGGGGACAACTAGTACAAGCTATCCTGACAAAAGTAGTCTTCGCCTGCCAAAGGCTCTGTCAAAGCTATCTGATTGGTGACGCCGTCTTGGGCTCCACGGTGCCCTTCGTCCTACCATCCTACTGGTCTTGGTCTTGCTGCACTGATATGGAAACCTTTGTCTGGTGCCTCGGGACTCCTCGCCTGCGCTTGCCCCTTTAGCACCAAAGAGGAAATGAGGACACTGTGCGCTAACTCCTGCCTGGCTCCAGTCATCATGGCTTGCATCACAGAAACCTCTCGAGGTATCCCTTGCCTTAATCTCTCCGCCCCTCGCAAGCCAGCTTGGTGACGCCGCCCCTGAGGAGGTCTTGCGTCATCCGCCTCCCGAGGGTCTTGAGTGTTTGCTAGTGAAGATGGGCCGTACAGGGCCGCTGGTGGAGCCACGCTGCGGGCCATAGGCAGTCAAGTCTGGGGACCCCCGTTCCCAGAACACCGACAAGCGTGCCCAAATGTGAGGTTGCAGGATTGAAAGTACGTCTAGAGGGGGTGATTAGACCACTTGACCAAATAAAAATCTAGCCTTTTCCCAATTTTAAGTCTTGGCAGATTTTAGCAACTTAGCACAAGTCAAGCAATCAACCTACACATGCAAGTCTAAGAGTATAGCAGCAGAGTGTCAAACATTGCACATGAAGGTAAAGGGAGGAGTTTGTAGGGAGCAAACGCAATGTAGACACGAAGATTTTTGGCATGGTTCCGATAGGTGGTGCTATTGTACATCCACGTTGATGGAGACTTCAACCTATGAAGGGTAACGGTTGCGCGAGTCCACAGAGGGCACCACCCACGAAGGGTCCACGAAGAAGCAACCTTGCCTATCCCACCATAGCCATCGCCCACGAAGGACTTGACTCACTAGGGTAGATCTTCACGAAGTAGGCGATCTCCTTGCCCTTACAAACTCCTTGGTTCAACTCCACAATCTTGTCGGAGGCTCCCAAGTGACACCTAACCAATCTAGGAGACACCACTCTCCAAAAGGTAATAGACGGTGAGTTGATGATGAACTCCTTGCTTTTGTGCTTCAAATGATAGTCTCCTCAACACTCAACACTCTCTCACTGATTTGCATTTGGTGGAAAGAAGATTTGAGTGGAAAGCAACTTGGAGAAGGCATGTTCTGATGGTTGGAATGGAATATCTTGACCTCAACACATGAGTTGGTGGTTCTCTCTCAGAAAATATATGTTGGAAGTGTAGGCATGTTCTGATGGCTCTCTCCATGAAAGAAGAGTGAGTGGAGGGGTATATATAGCCTCCACACAAAATCTAACTGTCGGTGTCAAAACCAGCGGATCTCGGGTAGGGGGTCCCGAACTGTGCGTCTAAGGCGGATGGTAACAGGAGGCAGGGGACACGATGTTTTACCCAGGTTCGGGCCCTCTTGATGGAGGTAAAACCCTACGTCCTGCTTGATTTATTCTTGATGATATGGGTATTACAAGAGTTGATCTACCACGAGATCGGAGAGGCTAAACCCTAGAAGCTAGCCTAGGGTATGATTGTATGTTATTGTGTCCTATGGACTAAAACCCTCCGGTTTATATAGACACCGGAGAGGGTTAGGGTTACACAAGGTTGGTTACAAAGGAGGAGATATCCATATCCGTGCTACCTAGCTTGCCTTCCACGCCAATTAGAGTCCCATCCGGACACGGGACCAAGTCTTCAATCTTGTATCTTCATAGTCCAACAGTCCGGCCAAAGGATATAGTCCGGCTATCCGGAGACCCCTAATCCCGGACTCCCTCAGTAGCCCCTGAACCAAGCTTCAATGACGATGAGTCCGGCGCACAGTGTTGTCTTTGGCATTGCAAGGCGGGTTCCTCCTCCGAACATATCACAGAAGAGTTTGAATACCAGGATAGTGTCCGACCCTGCTAAATAAATTCCACATACCACCATAGAGAGAGTAATATTTCCACAAATCTTAATCTGCTGACACGCTTTGGCAACATGACATCAGGCCATGGCTCGGTGATTATTCGAACCATTTTTCTTCAACCAGCTCCACACATAACGCGAGGTGGTTTCTTTACACGTCTTGTCAAAGCAGAGATCGTGTTCCCCTAATTACGGGTTTCTCATCAATACGGTCGTGGGTAACCCAACCGCGCCATCGATTACGGCGTTTGGGGGATAAGCGAGTTTTACCAGGCTAGTGGGGGCGCATAGTTTCGGCCGCCCTTATAAAGGGACAAGGTTTAACCTTTTTCTATCCACGCCTTCTTCCTCCTTGCTCATCCACTCTTGCACACTCGAGCTCCAACGCCCAAGTCCACATCTTTCTCCTCAACCTTCTCCAAACATGTTCGGAGCGGGAGGCAAGTGGATGGCTTCCTTCATTACGGAGGGACACATCAAAAAGCTGCGCAGATCCGGATACCTAGCCGCGAATATCATGCATCGGCTGCCCGCTGCGGGGCAGATCGTCCCTACCCCGGAACCTCATGAGAGGGTAGTTTTCCTCCACCACTTCCTACGCAGACTGGGATTTCCCCTCCATCCATTTGTCTGTGGTCTCATGTTCTACTACGGGCTGGACTTCCATGATCTGGCCCCGAACTTCGTCCTCAACATTTCGGCGTTCATCGTCGTGTGTGAGGCTTTCCTCCGCATCCGGCCCAACTTCGGCCTGTGGTTAAAGACCTTCAATATCAAGCCGAAGGTGGTGGGCGGCCGACAAGCAGAATGTGGTGGAGCCATGGTGGGCAAGATGCCCAACGTTATATGGCTTGAAGGCTCCTTCGTGGAGACCATAAAGGGGTGGCAATCGGCGTGGTTCTACATCACCGAGCCGTGCGACACCAAATGGGTGGCTGCCCCCAAGTTTCGATCCGGATTCCCCACACAGGTCACTTCCTGGAAAGAGAAGGGCTTGTCGTGGGGTTCATCGGTGGAGCTGGACGGACTCCAGAAATGTATCCTGAACATGGCAAGCAAGAAGCTCAAGCTTGTCAACATAGTCCAGGTCATGCTCGTCCACCGGATCCTCCCGTGCCAACAATGGGACTTCAACTTGTGGGAGTTCGACCCGGCCCAGCACCAGACTCTGAGCGAGCTCTTCGACACGATGCACAAGGACGTCTGGAAGGCGCTGTTCAAGGGCGCAGAGGTCCCTCCCTCTCTCACCAAGGACCGCGGGCTAAGTGCGAAGCGCCGAGCGCATTCGGTGAGTTCTATACATCCGGTAGGATATTTTATTTCCCCTAGCTTAATCATGCGCGGGGTCCGATCTCCATGCCTTTGACAGGACTGGGTGGAGACGTCGGGGCAAATTAACTCTCCGGCCCCTCTGCCCGAAGACACTGCGGACGCTCTCCTTACGGAGTTGCTGACTCCGGCCCCTTATAAGGTGCCGGAGAAGACCAAGAAGGCCAAGGGAACCCGAAAGAGTTCCCGAC
Organism: Triticum urartu; assembly: GCF_003073215.2. Classification (NCBI taxonomy): domain Eukaryota; kingdom Viridiplantae; phylum Streptophyta; class Magnoliopsida; order Poales; family Poaceae; genus Triticum; species Triticum urartu. Next base: position 393,705,907 of record NC_053025.1, read on the forward strand.
GCCAGGCGTCATCGGACTTCTCGTCCGATAACGCCCCGGCACATTCCTCCCCTGAAGACGAGGAGGAAGATGAAGATGATCCCCCTCCAGTCCGGGGAGACAAAAAAAGGAAGGCCGCCACTACTGGGGGGCCGAAGGGTCCAAGAAGGGAAGGACTCTCCTTCCGGATTACTCTAGCACCGCCGCCGAAGGCGAAGACGAGTGGCTGGGCCAAGCCCCTGGCGAAGTCGTAAGTATTTGGATACTAGAGTAACTCATAGCATTCCTTTGTCGCACTGCTTCTCCTAATGCCGAATTATGATTATGCAGACCGCCAAAAGCCCGTATCGACGTATCGTCGGACGGCTCCCTAGGCTCGTCGAATATGGATAGCGATCCACTTTCGACCGCCACCTCCCCTTGCCCTACGGACAACGCCGAGGTATTGTCTCAAGAGGCACCGGGTCGAGGGGAGACAGTCTCGGAGGCGCCTCAAGGCGACCTTCCGGACTCCGGGAGCAGAGGGAGCAAAGCTCCCGAGGGCTCCGAGTTCGGCCCTCAGCCGAACACCGCACCGGAACCTCCAATGGTTCCGGACTCAGGCAGGCGGCCTCCTTCCAAAAGGGGCAAGAGGCCTATGCCGGTGACCTCTGTCCTACCAGAGGCACCGGACAATCTGCTGGGAGCGCTTCGCAGCGCTTCCATCGATGAAGAGCATATCACTATTATGAGTGCGGTCGTCCACAAGGTTCAGTCCGCCAAGAGCGGATTGACTGAAGCCTGTGCCAGCCTTCTAACAGGCTTCGAGGTAAGTAAAGAATATGTAAAAATATTACCGCATAGACAGTAGCCCCTGATGCTCTGTTTGGTGTTCAAAAAGAAAAGCCGAATAGAGGATCAAACAATATCGCAGGAGTCTAACACAAGTATGTCTATATGCGTATGCAGGCTTCACTGCTGGTCGCTGCCGCACAGACTGCGGAGGTTGCCGCATTGAAGCAGGACCTCGAGGGGTCCAAGAAAGAGCCCGGCCTTGCCAAGAGGCAGCTCGAGGAGAACAAGGGTAAGTAATACCCTGTCTATAGATATGTATATATAAAAGAAGACGCGATTGCAAAATGACAGGATCATCGTGAATTTGCCAGGGGCCACGACCGAGGTGGCGACCCTGAAGCAAGCGCTATCCGAGGTTGAAAACAAAGCGGCCAAGGAGCGCACCGAGCGGGAAAGGCATGAGGCACGAGTGGGCGGGGTGCAGCAAGAGCTCCAAGCTCTCGTGACGAAGCACGAGGCATTGGAGCTTGACTTGAAGACGCGAGAGTCTGAGCTTGCCGCGGCTCTCGAGAGCGCAAAGAGTGCCAAGGCCGAAGCCCAAAAGGCCCTCCAGGAGATTGATGCGGTGAAGAAGATAGCGGCGGGTAAGGCATTCTATATGCAAAGCATGCATGTGAAAGTAAATTACTTGTTACTTACCCGAATCCGGAGCTCTCCAGGAGCATTCGCAGATTTGCCCCGCAGCGTGTCGGATGCCGCAACATTTTACCAGGCCGAGGACAGAAGCTCATCGGAGAAGTTGTTCTGGGCCCAATATACTGGGACCGAATACCCGGTGCCTATGAGCGACCAGCTAAAGCAGCTAGTCGAGCTACACAAGGCGGCTGAATAGGCCATGAAAGGCTTTATAGTCCGGCTGTGGCCTGCGACGCCCTTCCAAACAGCTACTTTGGCCTGGTGAGGAGGCTTGTGGATTCTTGCCGATGGCTAGAAGTCGTCAAGCGGTCCGTCTGCATCGAAGGTGCACGCCGGGCTTTTTCCCGTGTGAAGGTGCAATGGGCCAAGCTAGACGCCGTGAAGCTGATCAAGGAAGGGCCGCAGGGCAAGGAGCATCGCCACCCCGAGTTGTACTATGAGGGTGTCCTGAAGGGTGCTCGTCTCGTAGCGGATGAGTGTACGAAAGATATAATATTCGAGTGAATTCGCTCGTGTAATCCTGTAGTTATGAAAATTTGTTCATATGCGCTATGCAACGCTTGTTTGAATTTAAAATATTACCTTCTGTTCGGCTGTTTATGAAATCTGAGAGATGGCTAGTCGTCGGCTTCTTGGGTCCTTGAGCACTCTTGTTCGGGATAAACCTGAGCACTCTTGTTCGGGATAAACTTGTGCGACGAGTGCTGGGGTGTTCGGGATAAACCTGAGCACTATTGTTCCCATTTTTGGGTCCTTCGAGGGAGGCGCTTAGCATGACAAACAAGGCAATCGGACTAATAATGCTTTATCACTCTCACTTAGCCATAAAATTCTATAATTTTAAATTTTGGCGAAGCCCCTGGTATCCGGAAGGCCGAATCTGGGGCGCGATACACGCCTTAAGCCGGACAGGGCCGACTCCTCGCTCTAAGCGGCATAAGTCTTTAAGGACTCGAAAACCTCTCGAACAGCACCCAGTCTCTCGCCTTATCATGACAGTCAGTTTTAGCTTTCTCTACTGAGGTGTTTAGCCCAGCAGAACCGGGGCACAATCGCAATAGTTCTCCCAGTGCTACCTTAGCCGATATAGCGGAACGTAAGGTACCAAAACATGGGAGCCGGGCAAACCCAACTATTGACCCAAGACATGATTCGGAGCTGATGCATATAATGCTATAAGTTCGGGGTGCCGCACTTGTGGAAGTGTTCGGACTTCTCTTACCATATTGTGGGGTACATAAGCCCCTCGTGTATTGGCCGTACCAAAGTGTACGGGTGCTGGATGTCATGGATGAACATATTTATATATATAAGAAGAATGCAATAATAGTCTTAATGCTATGCATTGTTTATTCAAAAAGGTGCGTTAAAGCAAAATGATACATGCGGTGCAATAAGCAAAAAGTAGGACTATGTCCCCTCCAAGGGCAAGCTGAGGAATAATATTAAAGCAAGTATTTCACTCGTTATCATAATCCACCTGGGAGTTCCGTGGTGTGATGTAGCTTTCTGCCTCCTTGGTTGCTGCATCATGTGTTCGACAATCATGCTGCCGGACAGGGTTTCCAGAGATTAATGTCCTGAAAGAGAGAAAAATAACAAAGCGGGAAGACCCTAGTGCGGTTTAAGCCGTGTCTTGGCGTGTGCCGTAGTCGTGTCCCCTACCTACCTGTGCCCATGGTATTTTTAGTGTGTAATTATGTACGCGTAGCGCGAATTTCACCGTTTGGCTTGTGACGGGGTGGGGGCCGCATTGCTATGCGAGCTCCGAACGTGCCAGGCGGTCCTGTTGCCGATTACTCCGGGCGCGCTTGAAGGTGTTTGGGTCCTTAAACGCCGAACTAGTGGACTGCCTTAAGAGGCTGCCTTGCGCTTCCGCTGCGAGAGCCGCAGTGTGCTCCTCCATTCGGAGAGAGCACTCTGTGTTTCCATTAACTGTAATGACCCCCTGAGGTCCTGGCATCTTGAGCTTGAGGTATGCATAATGCGGTACCACATTGAATCTCGCAAATGCAGTTCGCCCAAGCAGTGCATGATAACCACTTCGGAACGGGACTATATCGAAGATTAACTCTTCACTTCGGAAGTTATCCGGGGATCCGAAGACCACTTCCAGTGTGACTGAGCCTATGCAATGGGCCTCTACACCTGGTATGACGCCTTTAAAGGTCATTTTTGTGGGATTGATCCTTGAGGGGTCTATACCCATTTTGCGCACCGTGTCCTGGTAAAGCAGGTTCAGGCTGCTGCCTCCATCCATAAGGACTCGAGTGAGGTGCATTAGTGCAGAACCGGGCAATAGCACCGGTTCGTAAGGGGCTTTAGTGCCAGTTTGGTAACCGGCACTAAATTGTAGGCACTAAAGCCCCCCCCTTTAGTACCGGTTCAGCACGAACCGGTGCTAAAGGGCAAACACGTGGCACGAGCCAGTTTCGTGGGCGCGTAGGACATTAGTACCGGTTGGTAACACCAACCGGTACTAAATGTTTTGGTGTGTTTTGGTTTTATTTTTTATTTTTTACTTTAATTTTGAGTTTTCAATTTAATTTAGTGATTGTTTTACATTATAATGAGTTGTTAAATCATTAGGTGATTAGTTTGACTGGATGCGTGTGGATCCTAGCTAAGTCATCAAGTATATGTCATATCCATATTATATATACTTGATCACCTACTTAAGTGATCGAGGTAATATGGATATGGCATATATATACTTGATCACTTAGCTAGAATCCATCCAGTTGAAACTAATATGCAATTTCTTTCATAAATGATATAATAACTCATCATCATCATCATATTAATTAATATAAAAACTCTTGCATCATATATATCATCACCAACGGTTTTCATAGCAAAGATATCATCGAGTTCAACATGGTAATGATATTATAAGCGTTCATAACACCACAAAAGCAAATCACTCTTTGAGATTAAGTTCAGGACGAAGAACACGGACATGAGAGGACAAGTACTAAGAGCATGAACTAGCTAATTAATCACTCATGCTGCTCTCTCTCAGGTAAAATAGCATAGAACATGTATAGCTTTGCCGATTCATCATATTGGAGCATGCAGATGAACCTGTCTCCTAATCGTGGGTTGCGCTTCTGATTGCTGCCCCCTAGTACTTCTCTGTGATCGTTCACAATTTTGCTCCAGTCTTTTACTATTAAGCATTCCTCGCTATTAGAAATCCTGAATGCACTAAAGTGCATTGTAGTATATCTTGGCCGTAAGCTAACAATATTCATGGTACCTTTAGTCTCGAACCAATCACGCACAACATTCATCGGGAGTCCCTGTTGAAGAACATTGTATAGTAACATACTTAGCAATGAAGTTTAGCTTAAAAAAATAATGTATGCAAAAGATGCACTGAGGAGAAATAGTAGAAATCTTACCTTCTTTCCTAAATATATGTGACCATAGTTCAGTACGAACACTATTGGTCGCACGTTTTGAGTACTAACATTGCTAAGTGCAGGAAAGAAATTTGTCTTGACAGCATCAAGATCCTCAAGCCATGAAACATAATGACTTGTCTCCTCGCAGTTTAGTTCAGCCCCGGGACAGTGGATGGTCCTGTCTACCAAGCGCCGGACATGTTTGCTTGATTGGAAGTAAGCTGTCAATATTAATTGAGATCTATTAATTATTCAACTGGTTCAAATAATCTCATATCGAAGACATAAATATGGTTGAGAAACTCACATAATGGTAGAACTGGAGGCGTCTGCACATTGACCCAGATGTCTCTATTACCTTCAATATCATCTTCCAGACGAATATCAAAGGTGATAACCATATCAGGCTCAAATGCATAAGCCTTGCATAGTGCTTGCCAATTTTTTCATTCAAAATAGGTGTATGTGTCTGCATTGTATAATTTGACGTTGAAGGTATAACCATGCTCGGTCTTCAAGTAAACTCTTTTTACCTCCATAGTTTCGTTAGGACTGAAACCTATCTTATCCAAGACAAAAATTCTTGCATGGCAGGGGATACGCTAGTAGAATAGTGAAAAATTAAAATTAAAAGGTGAAGCAAAATGAAGCATAAGTCATGCTTAATTACGAAAAAAGACTTGTCGTTGTGACTTACTGTATCCACTTCGAAGTTCTCATCCAGCTTGATGCTGAAGCGTCTATCGTCAACTAGAAAATTTTGGCCGCACAGGCCGCGCTGGTCTTCGCAGTATTCGCACATAATGAAATCGTGTTCGTCGTCAGACGACATTCCTATGTTCATAGGTGAAACATTAAACACTTATTAGTTCTATTAATTCAACTAATTCTGTTAATTCAACTAGTTCAACTAAGCACTTACGAAGAATATACCTAATTAATTGAACTAATTCAACTAACTAGTTCAACTAATTAATTAGATAATGAAATCTCATATAACTAAATTAAATATATATCTAACATATAATTTATATCTAATATCTAACATATATGTTCATATATAGGTGAAACATTAAACACTTACTAGTTCTATTAATTCAACTAAATAAACTAGTTCTATTAATTCAACTAAGCATTTACTAAAAATAAACTAGTTCTATTAATTTCTTACTAAAATAAAGTAGGTAGTTCTATATAGTAATATTTTGATTAGATCATCAAATCTCATATACCTAAATTTTGTTCTATTAATTTTCATACTAAAAATAAACTAGTTATATTAATTCAAATAGTTCAAATAATCTCATATATATACCTAATTAATATCTAGCTATACTAATTCAACTAGTTCAACTTGTTCTAATTCATGTAAAATATATTTGACATTAATATTTAACATCTTTTCCATATAATTCATCTAACCATTAACATTCTAACATTATTATCTACGTAATTTATCTAACATTAATCTAAACAACAGAAAATAGAAAATAAGTAAAAACAATGTGTGTGTGTATGTGTGTGTGTGGTGTGTGTGTGTTTGTGTCTCTGTGAGTGTGTGTGTGTGTGTGTGTGGTGTGTGTGTGTGTGTCTATGTGTGTTTGTGTGTGTGTACGTACGACCAGGGGCGCTGGCGTACGGGCGGCGGCGGGCGACGACGGGGGGACGGGCATGGCGGGCGAGAGGCGGCGGCGATGTACGGGCGCGACAGGGGCGACGGGCCGGGCGGTGACGGCGACGGGCGGCGGGGGCGGCGAGGACGGCGCGCGATAGGGCGACGGGTGCGACGAAGAAGTTTGGATCGAGAAGAACTACTGGTGGTCGATGAACTGATATTTTCGTAGGTTCCATATATATAGGAGGGGTCTTTAGTGTCGGTTGGAGCCACCAACCGGTACTAAAGGCCAATTTTCGCCAGGCCAAGGGGCGGGAAACGGCCCCTTTAGTACCGGTTGGAGCCACCAACCGGTACTAAAGGTTGTGCCCTGCCATTGGCGGTGCACAATGTTTAGTCCCACCTCGCCGAGCGAAGGGCAGCCGCACTGGTTTATAAACCTAGCCGTGGCTGCTCCTTCAAGCTTCTCTATATAGCAGGCTTCTGGGCCTAATTAACTAGGGCGCGTTGCCCTGTGAGCCTGCTGGCCCTTCTGGGCCTGCATTTGCACACCCTAGGTTTGGCAGGCCCATTGGGCAGCACGCCAACAAATTTTTTATATAGTTTTTTCTTTTCTGCATTATTTATTTTCTTCTATTTATTTTTGAGTAATTTTTTATATAGTTTTTTTCTTTTCTGCATTATTTATTTTCTTCTATTTATTTTTGAGTAATTTTTTGTATAGATTTTTTCTTTTCTGCATTATTTCTTTTCTTCTATTTATTTTCTTCTGTTTCCAGTTTGTACACGAAGTGTGTCCAGTTTTTGCCGTGACCCTCTCTACTCATTCACACATGCTATGCGGGTGAAATGATGATACCATGACAAGTTTCAACATTTTCATAATTCATTTTGTAGTGATTTTCAATTTCACGGTCATTTAGCTCTCTAAACAATTAGGTAAATGACCGAAAAACAACGAATGATGTCAGAACATGTTGGAAATTGATGACGTCGCTTTGAATGCTGCATACTGAACACAAAAGAAGTCCGGAGTTCAAATAAGTTTAAAAAACATTGAAGTGGCCGTGTAACAGATGAGTTCTCGTCCGAAACCCTGATACTCCGAAAGAGTTTGTCCAGTTTGTACACGAAGTGCGTCCAGTTTTTGCCGTGACCCTCTCTACTCTTTCGCGCATGCTATGCGGGTGATATGATGATACCATGCCAAGTTTCAACATTTTTAGGATTCAATTTGTAGTGATTTTCAATTTCACGGTCATTTAGCTCTCTAAACAATTAGGTAAATGACCGAAAAACAATAAATGATGTCAGAACATGTTGGAAATTGATGACATCGCTTTGAATGCTGCATACTGAACACAAAAGAAGTACGGAGTTCAAATAAGTTTAAAAAACATTGTAGTGGTCGTGTAACAGATGAGTTCTCGTCCGAAACCCTGATACTCCGAAAGAGTTTGTCCAGTTTGTACACGAAGTGCATCCAGTTTTTTTCGTGACCCTCTCTACTCTTTCGCGCATGCTATGCGGGTGATATGATGATACCATGCCAAGTTTCAACATTTTCAGGATTCATTTTGTAGTGATTTTCAATTTCACGGTCATTTAGCTCTCTAAACAATTAGGTAAATGACCGAAAAACAACAAATGATGTTAGAACATGTTGGAAATTGATGACGTCGCTTTGAATGCTGCATACTGAACACAAAAGAAGTCCGGAGTTCAAATAAGTTATTAAAAATAAAAAAGAGGTGCAATGCTGGTTAATTTGCTTCAAGCCATTCGGAATAGTGTAGACTGCACTGCACATAGCTCAGTGCAATCTATGCTATTCCGCAAGGCTTGAAGCTAATCAACATGCAGGTGAGCATTGGAACTCTTCGTCATTGTCTGTGCACTCACGGCTTATAAACTGCTCATACTGCCTCTCTCTTGGCGAGGTGGGACTAAAAATCAGCTTACAAAGAAACTCTAGTACCGGTTCATGGCATGAACCGTAACTAAAGGTCTTCGTGGGGGCCCCAGCCTGACCATAGCCCGACACAGCCTCATTAGTACCGGTTCGTGGCATGCACCGGTACTAAAGGTTGCCCACGAACCGGTACTAATGATGCCCGCCCACCTAGCCGTTGGAACCGGCACTAATGGTCACATTAGTGCCGGCTCAAATTCAAACCGGCACTAATGTGCTTCACATTTGACCCTTTTTCTACTAGTGGTGAAATCCGTCAATAATTGGGTCTAAGACCAGTGCGGCGAATCCGCCATGAAGAATACTAGTGGGGTGGTCCCTGCGATCGAAGGTGATCGGATAGGAGGACCATGGGTTGAACTTTGGGGCGGCTGGCTCCAACGCATATACGTCCCTGAGCACACACTTCCGCTCCCTCTTGGGGATGTGGGTTCCGTATATCATGTTCACCGTCTGCACTTGTGGGGGGAACCAACCTCTTCTGTCCTCCGGTATTCGGCTGCCGGTGCTCCTCCTCATCATCGCTATGTGGCCCCTTATCTTTTTTTCGGCAATTAACTTGCCGGCCTGCTTGAACACCCAACAATCCCTATTGGTGTGGTTGGCTGGCTTGTCGGGGGTGCCGTGTATTTGACATGAGCGATCGAGTATACGGTCCAAACTGGACGGGCCCGGAGTGCTTCTTTTGAATGGCTTTTTCCGCTGACCGGGTTTAGAGCCTCTGAATCCGGCATTGACTGCCGTATCCTCAATATTATCGCTGTTAATGCGGTGCTTATGTTTGTTGTGATGTGACCTGCTATTGCCGTCCTTGGTATTCGAAGTACCATGGTTCTTTGATATGTTGTTACTGCGAGCCAGCCAAATGTCTTCTCCCGCACAAAATTGGATCATGAGTGTCGTGAGGGCTGCCATAGATTTCGGCTTTTGCTGACCAATGTGCCGGGCTAGCCACTCGTCCCGGATGTTGTGCTTGAAAGCTGCTAGAGCCTCTGCATCCGGACAGTCGATGATTTGATTTTTCTTTGTTAGGAATCGTGTCCAGAATTGCCTGGACGATTCCTCTGGCTGCTGAATTATGTGGCTCAAGTCATCGGCATCTGGTGGTCGCACATAAGTGCCCTGAAAGTTGTCGAGGAATGCGGCTTCCAGGTCTTCCCAACACCCAATGGATTCTGCTGGCAAGCTGTTGAGCCAGTGCCGAGCTGGTCCTTTAAGCTTGAGTGGGAGGTATTTGATGGCGTGTAGATCGTCGCCACGGGCCATGTGGATATGAAGGAGATAGTCCTCAATCCATACCGCAGGATTTGTCGTGCCATCATATGATTCAATATTGACGGGTTTGAAACCCTCTGGGATTTGATGATCCATTAATTCATCTGTGAAGCATAGCGGGTGTGCGGCGCCTCTGCACTGGGCTATATCACGAAGGAGCTCAAATGAGTTTTGTCTATTGTGTTCGGCCCGGCCGGATTTACTTTTACTGTATCCGGCGTGACGGTTATCGTCTCGTGTCGTGGGACGCCCACGCGATCCGTAGATCGATCTTGTTTGCCTTGCTTTGTCCTCCAGTACGTCTCGCAGGTCTGGCGTATTTCCCCATGCCTTTTTATTTGAATGGCATCGGGGTGCAGGCTGAGCTTTTGGCTGGAATGCCTCTCTATCGCGGCCATGAGGTGGCCGATCAGCCGCGTCATACGCTTCTTCCTCCAGTCGGGGTAGCAACCTGCATTTTGGGTAATTCTTGGAGGGGGCATTCGAGTTTATATTCCTCGGCAGCGAGGACTTCAGTCCATCTGTCAGCTAGCAGATCTTGATCAGCTTGAAGCTGCTGCTGTTTTTTCTTAAGGCTATTTGCCGTGGCTATAAGCCGGCGCTTGAAGTGCTCTTGTTCGACGGGATCCTCTCGCATGACAAATTCGTCATCGTCGAGGCTTGACTCGTCTTCGGAGGGGGGCATGTAATTATCATCCCCCACCTCTCCATTTGCCGCTCTCTCTGGAGGGCTGGCCTCTCCACCCTCCTGTCCAAGATCGTGCTGGAGGGGATTGTTGCCATCTTCGGCGCTATCCGGAGTGTTATTATCTCCTGTGCCGGTATCACCACTTTTGCTTTGGCGGGACTTAGAGCGGTGCCGCTGATGTTGGTGCTTGGGTTGCTTCTTGGAGGGGTCAACCTCCGCTGTCTCGTCGCCATTGCCTTCTTTGGGTGTGTCCACCATGTATATATTGTATGATGAGGTGGCTGTCCAGTGCCCTGTGGGCAGTGGTTCCTCTTCGTCTCCCGCATCGTCGTCCATACCGTCGATGTCTTCGGAGTCGAAGTCGAGCATGTCGGTTAAGTCGTCGATAGTGGCTACTAAGTGGGTGGTGGGTGGGCAGCGAATTTCTTCGTCATCCGCACCCCAATCCTGCCGGACATAGTTCGACCAGGATCCTCTTGACAAGGAGAGAGACCTTAATGAGTTCAGTATGTCGCCAAAGGGCGAGTGCTGAAAAATATCCGCGGAGGTAAACTCCATGATCGGTGCCCAATCGGATTCACTAGGAACGGGCGCAGGCAGTTCGGAGTCCGTGGCTGGAGAAGGATCCGGCAGTCTGACAACACAGCTCTCGTGCAGGGTAAGGTCGATGTTCGGCTCGATCGCCGCTGAGGGTAAGGCCTCTGTGGCGGGGTCCATCCACCCGTCCATGGACGGCGCAACGAGCTCCGAATTGAGGGTCAGAGTGGCTGCCGGTGCGATCTCCTGAAACCTGTCTGATGGTAGAGCTAAACCGTACTCATCGTGACCGCATGACGGACAAGGCAGAGGCTCGAATCCGTCGAAGATCAAGTCTCCGCGGATATCGGCCGTGTAGTTTAAGCTTCCAAACCTGACCTGGTGGCCAGGGGCGTAACTTCGATCTGCTCCAGATGGCCAAGCGAGTTGGCCCGCAGTGCGAAGCCGCCGAACACAAAGATCTGTCCGGGGAGAAAAGTCTCACCCTGGACTGCATCGCTATCTATGATCGTAGGAGCCATCAAGCCTAACGGCGACGACACAGAGGAACTCTCAATGAAAGCACCAATGTCGGTGTCAAAACCGGCAGATCTCGGGTAGGGGGTCCCGAACTGTGCATCTAAGGCGGATGGTAACAGGAGGCAGGGGACACGATGTTTTACCCAGGTTCGGGCCCTCTTGATGGAGGTAAAACCCTATGTCCTGCTTGATTTATTCTTGATGATATGGGTATTACAAGAGTTGATCTACCACGAGATCGGAGAGGCTAAACCCTAGAAGCTAGCCTATGGTATGATTGTATGTTATTGTGTCCTATGGACTAAAACCCTCCGGTTTATATAGACACCGGAGAAGGTTAGGGTTACACAAGGTCGGTTACAAAGGAGGAGATATCAATATCTATACTGCCTAGCTTGCCTTCCATGCCAAGTAGAGTCCCATCCGGACACGGGACGAAGTCTTCAATCTTGTATCTTCATAGTCCAATAGTCCGGCCAAAGGATATAGTCCGGCTGTCCGGAGACCCCTAATCCCGGACTCCCTCAGTAACCGTTACACACAAATCACCAAACTCGGTGGGATCGAATAATGAAACTCGGTTACCGACATGTCAAATCAGTGTGACCGATTTCATCAGGGTTAGGGCATAACGTAATCTCGCTGAGACCGATTACACAAACTCGGTGAGCCTGTTTTTGGTAATAAGCTAACCAGAGAGTTGGTCAGGCAAACTCGGTGGGACCAATTTGCTCATCTCGGTGAGACCAAAACGTTACGAAGGGGAAATATAGAGTTTGCATTGCGAACTCGGTGGGGCCGATCGCTCATCTTGGTTGGACCGAAACGTTATGAAGGGAAACAAAGAGTTTGCAATCCCACCTCGGTGAGACCGAGATCCCTATCGGTATGACCGAAGTGACTAGGGTTTGTGGCAGTGGCTATGTCAAGAGAACTCGGTGGCGCTGGATAGAAAGTTCTGGTGGGGCCGAGTTTCACTTTTGGTTTGGGACATATGTGGATATGAGAAAGTGGCTGAGGGTTTTTGGAGCATATCACTAAGCATTTTGAGCAAGCAACCCATTAAGCAACACCTCATCCCCTTTTAATAGTATTGGCTTTTCCTATGGACTCAATGTGATCTTGGATCACTAAAAATAAAATGTAGAGTCTTGAGCTTTAGACCTTTAGCCAATCTTTTGTCCTTAGCATTTTGACGGGTCCACATTCCTAATCCATGCCATGCCAATCATTGAGCTTTCCTGAAATATTTATCTTGAGATATCATTAGCTCAATGAGCTATATGTTGTTAATAATTACCAAAACCATTCAAGGATAGTTGCACTTTCAATCTCCCCTTTTTGGTAATTGATGACAACATATAGATCAAAGCTTCGACAAATGATCGTAAGATTGAAATACATCGTCACTTTGAGAAGTATGTGATAAGCAAGAGCTCCCCCTAAATTTGTGCATTATTTAAAATTTGCTTTTGAATGCAAATGGACAATTGATTAGGATCATGGGTTACTCTTCCATGTCACATACATCTTGGTGGAGCGCTCAAAATGATAGAAATTAAAATCATGCACTCATCACCAAGCAAAGTGAATGATCATATATGAGATAGAAAAGATAACATCATCCAGGCAAGCATTAAAGTAGCATATAATCCAAACACATGATCAAACAAGTATCTCACATAGACATAGAGTATCAACCAAGCACACAATAAAGTTCAACCAAAAGCAAGAGAGACAAAGAAGCAAAACACTCTCTCTCGAAGCCTATGATCTATACATTTCTCCCCCTTTGGCAACAAGCTACAAAAAAGTTCGAAAATGCATAGTGCTATGCGTCTCTCAGGCTTGGTCTTTGCGAGGTGGTGTAGAGAGAACTCCAAGGACGAAGGCATCTGGTGATGTAGTTGGAGCTGGTGGAGTGGGTGCTGGAGGTGGTACTGAAGCTGTAGCTGCTGGTGCTGACGATGTAGCTCTAGAATCTGGCACTGGCACTGCAGCAGACCTCTGACCTCGTGGAACTTGCTGAAAAGCATCCGTAGTTGCCTTCCCTCTCCTCTCCTCAGCTTCCTCCTGGAGCTACTCAACAGTTGTCTGTATCTTAGTAACCTTCAGATCAAGATCATAAATTTTTTTCTCAACAATCCTTTCCAAGCTCTACTGATTCTGAGTCAGGGTGGCCAAGCCCTTCTCAATCCTCAAGGTAGATTGGATCATATATGCTATCTAATCTTGCTTTGTCTTCAGGAACACCTGAGATGCTTCCTCTACACTTGGCATCCTTGCAGCTTTCTCTGCCTTAGCTTTAGTTCTCTTCTCTTGTGCTTGTGCTGATGAAGATTCATTCTCATTCATCACAACTGTGTTGTCTTCAAATTCAGGGTACAAGGCTAAGTGCTCCTTGTCCAATAGGTAGGTGCATGTGCCCATCTTTGATTTGATGAGATCCTGAATGTGTGGAGCATACCCACATGATCTCTTCTAGTCAGTAGCTTTCCTCTTGATTGTCTCTACAATCAGACTCATGACCTTGGATTTTTGAGGCACATCGTAGATTTGCAGCAAGTTGATGGAATGTCCTCTAATCATCTTGTGATCTCCAGACTTGGGTAGCAAAGTATGCCTTAATATGGTGTTAATAGTGGGTAGACCAGAGAACAAATAGTGTACGGATCCAAGCTTGTGTGTCTCCAAAGCTTTATCATGGATCTCTTTGTACATGTTTGCCATAGAGTTGTGGTCTTTCTTCTTCTTGGCATACACATCCAAATCATCATCATGTTCTTCTGGGGCATTGATCAACTTGGCCCATTCTTCAATAATTGATTGGTACCTCATACCTTCAGACATCCATACTATCCTTCCATCTGGATAGAAATGAGCAGTGGAGTAAAATTGCATAACTAGCTCATCATTCCATTTGGTGAGCTTCTGACCCACAAACTCATCAACTCCACAAGCTTTGAAGCTGTCTTGTACATGTGGGAAGTGATCTTCATTTTTTTATGTATTCCCAATCAACCCATCTCATGTAATAGACAATTGGCTTCTTGTCAAGCAGAATAGTCTCATAGAAGTCATGTTGTTCTTTTGTGTGGAACCTATAGTCAACAGTGGTTCTCCTCCTCACAGCATAGGGATTAGTCTATCTCCACAATCTCAGTCCTGAATCCTTCCTGATATGCATGTCCTCAGCCACATGATGAGCATCATTGTGGTCTGGAATCTTGGGTTTCAGTTTTCTTAGCACAAGGGCTTCATCATCCTCTTCTTCAACTTCGGGCACTGGGGCTTTGTTCTACTCTTATGTAGGAATGTTTCTGGTGCTTCTCCTAGGCTTAGACTTGGTGGTTTGAGCAGCAGCTTTGGGAGCAGTTTTGGGCTTAGATGTGGAAGCCCTTGACTTGATACCATCTCTCATAAGCTTCTGAGACTTGGAGCCGGTGTAGCATCTTCTTCCTCTTCCTCTTCTTCTGCTGGATCTTTAAACATGGAGGATCTCCCAAGGACTCTGGCAGTGGTCTTCTTGACCGTCTCCTTCCTCTTCTCTCCATCTTCAGCCTCTTTGGGTTCAAGAGTGAACTCCATAGTTTCTTGAGTGGAGGCTTTGTCCTTATACATAGGAATCCTTTTTGCAGGCGCCTTCTTGTTCAACCCTGGCTTAGTTGTTGCAGCTGTGCCACACTCTTTCTTTAGCACCTTCTTCTTGGAGCTGACTTACACCTCAGTAGCCACATAGTCCTCATCTTCAGAATCTGAGGTTTTCTTCTTTCTTGACCTGGTGGATGCCTTTGGCAAATTACTGGGAGTGCTCCTGCTGCCATCATCTGAGGTACTTGAGGGACTAGTTCCCTCACTCAATTGCACTTGCTCTTCTGACATGTTCTAGCTGTCACTCTGGTCAAACATCTTGGCAATCAAACTGATAACAAACCCTGTGAATAGATATATATGAGGTAGAATGGATGAGCATCACAAAGTGCAAAGTTTTTGCAAAACAAATGATTCAAAAACTTAGTTTTAGTTCTTCACAGAAAGCATTTAGGAGCTACCGATTTGTTAAACTCGGTGATACCGAAGCAATTTTTGGAACCTAAACTAGTGAACTCAGTCACACCGAGTCACAGTTCGGCGGCACCGAGACTGCTAGGGTTTCACAGAGAATCGAACTCGGTCACACCGATTTGCAATTTTCGGTCAGACCAAAAACGCATGTGCAATGGCCTAAGCCAAATCGGTGAGACCAATTTCTACAACTCGGTTGGTCGGAGATGAGTTCGGTCGAAACCAAACCCTAAATTTTTGAATCAAACCTAACCTAAAGGATGTTTTCTGTGGATAGATTGTTTTCATACATGGTAAAGATCATGGCAAAGCAATGTGCTACGAATCGGAGTAAGGAAATAGCACAAAGAGTCGAACCCATACCCTAGTTCGGCGGGAGTTTGCTATGGCGACAACGGCGGAGCAGAATTCCATTGACGGTGATGGAAATGAGCGGCAGGAGGTTGCTAGTGGCGAGGAGATAATTCGAAGACCCGAGGAGGCAGAGCAGGACACGCGCGGGCAGAGAGGTTTTGAAGAAATTTCCAAAATCTCACCCGTGGGTTTATATATCCCGACCCTGTCAGTGTGACCGAGTGGAACAACTCGGTGGCACCGAGATGCGGAATCGCAAGCGGTTACTGCAACTCGGTGTGATCAAAAAGTTCAAATCAGTTGCACCGAGATGGAAAACCTAGATCAACTTAGTGAACTCGGTGTGACCGAAGTGGATGACTCGGTCATACCGAAATGCACAAAGAGGTTTTGGAAGTTTAAGTCTATGAAGAATCGGGGACTCCGAGTGCTCCTCACATAGAGTGGTTCGAATCTGACTTGATCAAACTTTGTGATGTAGCATGAATAGAATTTGAGATGAGAAAAACATATATAGCTATAGGAGGTTCTTAGGCATTCTTGTCCATCCACTTGGCGAAAGAGAAAACGCCAAACAACCGAAAGAAGAAGTGGATGTCCTCGAATGAGTAAAATATGCAATCAACATGCTCACACAATAAAATGGCAAATGAAATATGTGACAAAGGATGCACAAACACTCTAGCATCTATCAGGAAATTGGCGATGACTAGGTCATCTATATATGAGTATATTGCCTGAGGAGTCAAATGAGAACATTTGACCGTAGGTCATACTCGTCGTTTAAGCACAAGTGGGGTTGCCACTTTTACATAAAGCATTGTTGTGCTCACACCTTTAGAGTTGCTTTAGCTTAGTTGATTAGAGTAAAGCTCCCCCTAGATGTGATATCCCCCCTAAGAGGGATGAACTAACCTTGGGTTTTGTCGATGATGACTTCATGTAGATGTTGAAGATGTGGATGCTCAATGTTGATGTAGATCACTTGGAGCTATCCATTTGAGTGAATTGCACTTTCAATACCTACATGGGTTAGTCCCACAAGGAACAAACAAGGATATCCATAGACATAGAGTGATGCACACACAAGATGATGTCCATGAAAACTTTTAGGTTACCTTGTCCCTTGTCTTACCAACAAGTGGGTTTGTGACTCCTTGAACTAGTGCAAGATGTGGAAGTTGATTGCACTTGTTCTTGCCAAAATGATAAGAGTGAAGTATGTTGGCGGAGTCACCCTCAAGAACTCTCTAGTTCTTCTTCTTTTGGATCCACACCATCTTGATGGGAATCCTTGGATTTGTAGTCGTACTTGATGAAGTGGAACTTGAAGTAGTCTTGGGAATCCACTTGACTAAGGTCTTAGGAGCTTCTTCAAATGCATCAATTTCCTCTTGAAGCTTGTCCTTGCCTTTTTGCTTGTAGTCTTGTGGTGGAAGATCATCTTGATCTTGTGTCCCCTTGAAAGAAGTATCACACTTCTCTTGTTGAGGAACAAACTTTGTCTTGGGGTATTGATCTTCTTCCCACTCAACTCCATTGGCATTGAACTTTCGTTCAAAACCAACACCTTGATTCTTCTGGTGCATTCCTTGCTTGCGCACAATTTCCTCGAATTGCTTGCTCCCGGCAAGGCTTTTGTACACTCCTTTCTCTATAATTCCCTTCAATAAGCTATTTTCTTGCTCAAGTGTAACTTGGCTAAGAGAATCATTAGTGGAATCAAGAGAACTACTAGAAGCAACAATATTGGATTTAGCATGATCATTGTTACTGCTAGAGGAAGAATCTTTCTTGTTCTTGTTACTAGACTTGACTTGAGGCATGTAAGTGGATAAGAGTAAACACTAGGCAATGTAAGAAGAACTTTTCTTCCGGAGATCATCATTGATTGCTTTTAAGAACTCATGCTCTTGCTCAATATTGAGCTTTTCAAAGCGTAATTTCTCATGAGCTCTTAAAAGTTCTCGATGATCTTCAAAGATAGTTTCATGAGCTAAATTAAGAGTGTTTATTTCTTTAGTTAGAGCCTCAATCTTGATGTAGATCATTCGGAGCAATCCATTGGAGTGAGTTGCACTTTCAATACCTACATGGGTTAGTCCCACAAGGAACAAACAAGGATATCCATAGACATAGAGTGATGTACACATAGATGATGTCCATGAAAGCATTAGGTTACCTTGTCCCTTGTCTTACCAACAAGAGGGTTTGTGACTCCTAGAACTAGTGCAAGATGTGGAAGTTGTTTGCACATGTCCTTGCCAAAAGATATGAGTGAAGTATGTTGGCGGAGTCACCCTCAAGAACTCTCTAGTTCTTCTTCTTCGGGATACACATCATCTTGATGGGAATCATTGGAGTTATAGTCGTACTTGATGTAGTAGAACTTGATGTAGTCTTGGGAACCCACTTGACCAAGGCCTTGGGAGCTTCTTCAAATGCATCAATCTCCTCTTGAAGCTTGTGGTCTTGTGGTGGAAGATCATCTTAAGCTTGTGTCCCTTGGAAAGAAGTAGGATCATACTTCTCTTGTTGAGAAACAAACTTTGTCTTGGGGTATTGATCTTCTTCCCACTCAACTCCATTGGCATTGAACTTCCGTTCAAAACCAACACCTTGATTCTTCCGGTGTCTTCCTTGCTTGCGTACAATTTCCTCAAATTGCTTGCTTCCGGCAAGGCTCTTATAAACACCTTTCTCTATAATTCCCTTCAATAAGCTATTTTCTTGCTCAAGTATAACTTGGCTAAGAGAATCATTAGTGGAATCAAGAGAACTACTAGAAGCAAAAATATTGGATTTAGCATGATTATTGTTACTACTAGAAGAAGAATCTTTCTTACTCTTGTTGCTAGATTTAACTTGTGGCATGTAAGTAGACAAGAGTAAACGCTTGGAAATGTAAGAAGAAATTTTCTTGCGAATATCATCATTGATTGCTTTTAAGAACCCATGCTCTTGCTCAAGGTTGAGCTTTTCGAAGCGTAACTTCTCATGAGTCTTTAAAAGCTCTGGATGATTTCCAAGCTAGTTTCATGAGCTAACTTAAGAGTGTTTAGTTCTTTAGTTAGACGCTCAATCTCCTTCTTATCATCATCATTCATTTTTTCTTGATTAGCATGATTAATAGCAAGTTCATCATAGTTTTCATCACTAGAGTTGTCAACAAGTAAATCATCATCATCTAGCAAATCATCTTCATCACTATTGAAATCAACTTACTCAGGGTGTGATACCTTTGGGCCTTTATCCATGAAGCATCTTCCAATTCCTTCATTTGGTGAGTCAAATATGTCATAGGAGTTTGTTGACACAAGTGCTAGACCGGCAACACCTTCATCTTGAGCATATTCGGAGTTCGAGTGATAACTTATCTCAGAGTGATTGTCGGAGTCGGAGCCGGATACCTAGTCACCAACATGAGCTTGATGTCTTCATTTTGTGTAGCTCCTTGATGTTTTGTCCTTCCTTCCGGAATCCTTTCTTCTCTATGATGTTCTTCGTTCATAACGGTCATCTCTACTCCTTCTCTCTCTTGGTGGTGATTCTTCTCTTCTACTTCTCCTTTTGGGTGAATCTTCTCTTCTTTTGTAGGGAGTCGTACACTCATTGGAGTAGTGTCCGAGTCTTCCACAATTATAACAATTTCGTTCATGACTCGAAGATCTTTATTCATTGTAGGACCTTGACTTGGAACTTATTTCCTTGCTTCTACTCTTGTAGAACTTGTTGAAGTTCTTCACCATTAGGCTCAATTCTTCATTGAAGGTTTGTTTCTCACTTGATGATGTAGGAGCATCACATGAGGCTTTGTAAGAACCACTTGACTTGTTGTGAAGCTCTTCCTTATCCTTGAGTGACATCTCATGAGCAACAATTCTTCCAATGACTTCTGTTGGCTTGAGATCTTTGTAGTTGGGAATCATTTGAATCAATGTACACACGGTATCATATTTTCCATCCAAGGCTCTTATAATCTTCTTGATGATGAATCTATCGGTCATCTCTTCACTTCCTAAGCCGACAATCTCATTTCTGATGAGAGCAAGCCTAGAGTACATTTTAGCGACACCATCACTATCCTTCATTTCGAACTTGTCAAGTTGACTTTGAAGCACATCCAATTTGGATTCCTTGACGGAGTCGGTACCTGAGGGAGTCCTGGATTAGGGGGTCTCCGGATAGCCGGACTATATCCTTTGGCTGGATTGTTGGACTATGAAGATACAAGATTGAAGACTTCGTCTCGTGTCCAGATAGGACCCTACTTGGCGTGCAAGGCAAGCTAGGCAATACAGATATGTATATCTCCACCTTTGTAACCGACCTTGTGTAACCCTAGCCCCCTCCGGTGTCTATATATACCGGAGGGTTTTAGTCCGTAGGACTACATACAATCATACCATAGGCTAGCTTCTAGGGTTTAGCCTCTCCGATCTCGTGGAAGATCAACTCTTGTAATACTCATATCATCAAGAATAAATCAAGCAAGACGTAGGGTTTTACCTCCATCAAGAGGGCCCGAACCTGGGTAAAACATCGTGTCCCCTGCCTTCTGTTACCATCCGCCTTAGATGCACAGTTCAGGACCCCCTACCCAAGATCCGCCGGTTTTGACACCGACATTGGTGCTTTCATTGAGAGTTCCTCTGTGTCGTCGCCATTAGGCTTGATGGCTCCTACGATCATCGATAGTGATGCAGTCCAGGGTGAGACTTTTCTCCCCGGACAGATCTTTGTGTTCGGCGGCTTCGCACTGCGGGCCAACTCGCTTGGCCATGTGGAGCAGATCGAAAGTTACGCCCCTGGCCACCAAGTCAGGTTTGGAAGCTTAAACTACACGGCCGATATCCGCGGAGACTTGATCTTCGATGGATTCGAGGCCCTGCCTTGTGCACCGCGCGGTCACGATGAGTACGACTTAGCTCTACCATCGGACTGTGTTCGAGAAATCGCACCGGCAGCCGCTCCGACCCTTAATTCGGAGCTTGTTCCGCCATCCGTGGACGGGTGGATAGACCCCGTCACGGAGGCCGTATCCTCTGCAGCAATCGAGCCGAATATCGACCTTACCCTTCACGAGAGTCGTGTTGCCAAACTGCCGGATCCTTCTCTGACCATGGACTCCGAGCCGCCTGCGCCCGTTCCTGTCGAATCCGATTGGGCGCCGATCATGGAGTTTACCTCCACGGATATTTTTCAGCACTCGCCCTTTGGTGACATACTGAACTCATTATGGTCTCTCTCCTTGTCAGGAGAGGCCTAGCCGAACTACGCCCGGCAGGATTGGGATGCGGATGACGAAGAAATTCGCCGCCCACCCACCACCCACTTAGTAGCCACTGTCGACGACTTAACCGACATGCTCGACTTCGACTCCGAAGACATCGACGGTATGGACAACGATGCGGGAGTCGAAGAGGAACCACTGCCCACAGGGCACTGGACAGCCACCTCATCATACGATATATACATGGTGGATACACCCAAAGAAGGCAATGGCGACGAGACAACGGAGGATGACCCCTCCAAAAGCAACCCAAGCGCCGGCGTCAGCGGCGCAGCTCTAAGTCCCACCAAGGCAAAAGTGGTGACACCGGCACCGGAGATAATAGCACTCCGGATAGTGCCGAAGACAACAACAATCCCCTCCAGCAAGATTTAGAGCAGGAGGATGAAGGAGCCAGCCCTCCTGAGAGAGCGACAGATGGAGAGGTGGACGATTATAATTACATGCCTCCCTCCGAAGACGAGGCAAGCCTCGATGATGAAGAATTCGTCGTGCCAAAGGATCCCGTCGAACAAGAGCGCTTAAAGCGCCGGCTTATAGCCACGACAAATAGCCTCAAGAAAATGCAGCAGCAGCTTCAAGCTGATCAAGATTTGCTAGCTGACAGATGGACTGAAGTCCTGGTGGCCAAGGAATATAAACTCGAACGCCCCTCCAAGTGTTACCCAAAGTGCAGGCTGCTACCCTGACTGGAGGAGGAAGCACCGAAACCTACATCCCAGGCGTATGACGCGGCTGATCGGCCACCTCGTGGCCGCGACAGAGAGACATTCCAGCCAAAAGCTCAGCCTGCACCCCGACGCCATACAAATAAAAAGGCATGGGGAAATACGCCAGACCTTCGAGACGTATTGATCTACGGATCACGAGGGCGTGCCACTATGCGAGACGATAATCGTCACGCCGGATACAGTAGAAGTAAGTCCGGCCGGGCCAAACACAACAGGCAAGACTCGTTCGAGCTGTGTCGCGACATAGCCCAGTACAGAGGCGCCACACACCCCCAATGCTTCACAGACGAAGTAACGGATCATCAAATCCCAGAAGGTTTCAAACCTGTAAATATAGAATCATACGACGACACAACAGATCCTGCGGTATGGATCGAGGATTTCCACCTGCATATCCACATGGCCCGCGGGGATGATCTACATGCCATTACATACCACCCACTCAAGCTCAAAGGACCAGCTCGGCATTGGCTCAATAGCTTGCCAGCAGAGTCCATTGGCTATTGGGATGATCTGGAAGCCGCATTCCTCGACAACTTCTAGGGCACTTACGTGTGACCCCCAGATGCCGATGACTTGAGCCACATAATTCAGCAGCCAGAGGAATCGGCTAGGCAATTCTGGACACAGTTCCTAACAAAGGAAAATCAAATCGTTGACTGTCTGGATGCAGAGGCCCTAGGAGCTTTTAAGCACAACATCCGCGACGAGTGGCTCGCCCGACACCTTGGCCAGGAAAAGCCGAAATCTATGGCAGCTCTCACAACACTCATGACCCGCTTTTGTGCGGGAGAAGATAGCTGGCTGGCTCACAGCAATAACATATCAAAGAACCATGGTACTTCGGATACCAAGGAGGGCAATGGCAGGTCACGTCACAACAAACATAAGCGCCGCATTAACAGCGACAATACCGAGGACACAACAGTCAATGCCGGATTCAAAGGCTCTAAACCCGGTCAGTGGAAAAAGCCATTCAAAAGAAGCACTCCGGGCCCGTCCAGTTTGGACCGTATACTCGATCGCTCGTGCCAAATACACGGCACCCCCGACAAGCCAGCCAACCACACCAACAGGGATTATTGGGTGTTCAAGCAGGCCGGCAAGTTAAATGCCGAAAACAAAGATAAGGGGTCACATAGCGAGGACGAGGAGGAGCCCCGGCAGCCGAACACCAGAGGACAGAAGAGGTTCCCCCACAAGTGTGGATGGTGAACATGATATTGATACGTCTCCAACGTATCTACAATTTTTGATTGCTCCATGCTATATTATCTACTGTTTTGGTTATTATTGGGCTTTATTATCCACTTTTATATTACTTTTGGGACCAACCTATTAACCGGAGGCCCAGCCCAGATTTGTTGTTTTATGCCTATTTCAGTGTTTTGAAGAAAAGGAATATCAGACGGAGTCGAAACGGAATGAAATCAACTGGAGAAGTTATTTTTGGAAGGAAACACACCCGATGGACTTGGACCCTACGTCAAGGAAGGAACAAGGTACTCACGAGGGTGGGGGGCGCGCCTCCCCCCTAGGG
Source organism: Triticum urartu (assembly GCF_003073215.2). Classification (NCBI taxonomy): domain Eukaryota; kingdom Viridiplantae; phylum Streptophyta; class Magnoliopsida; order Poales; family Poaceae; genus Triticum; species Triticum urartu. The sequence goes on from NC_053025.1 coordinate 393,729,352, forward strand.
CGCGCCCCCTTGTCTCGTGGGGCCCCCGTGGCTCCCCTGACGTACCTCCTGCACCCATATATACCTACGCGACCTAAAACTTCCAGAACGCAACATAGATCAGGAGTTCCGCTGCCAGAAGCCTCCGTAGCCACCGAAAACCAATCTAGACCCGTTCCGGCACCCTGCCAGAGGGGGCAATCCCTCACCGGTGGCCATCTTCATCATCCCGGTGCTCTCCATGACGAGGAGGGTGTAGTTCTCCCTCGGGGCTGAGGGTATGTACTAGTAGCTATGTGTTTATCTTTCTCTCTCGTGTTCTTGAGATGATACGATCTTGATGTATCGCGAGCTTTGCAATTATAGTTGGATCTTATGTTTCTCCTCCCCCTCTTCTCTCTTGTAATGAATCGAGTTTCCCCTTTGAAGTAATCTTATCGGATTGAGTCTTTAAAGATTTGAGAACACTTGATGTATGTCCTGCCGTGGATATCTGTGGTGACAATGGGATACTGCGTGCCACTTGATGTATGTTAAGGTGACCAACTTGCGGGTTCATGAACCTATGCATAGGGGTTGGCACACGTTTTCATCGTGATTCTCCGGTAGATCTTTGGGGCACTCTTTGAGGTCCTTTGTGTTGGTTGAATAGATGAATCTGAGATTTTGTGACGCATATCGTATAATCATACCCACGGATACTTGAGGTGACATTGGAGTATCTAGGTGACATTAGGGTTTTGGTTGATTTGTGTCTTAAGGAGTTATTCTAGTACGAACTCTAGGGCTGTTTGTGACACCTACAGGAATAGCCCAACGGATTGACTGGAAAGAATAACTTTGAGGTGGTTTAGTACCCTACCATAATCTCTTCGTTCGTTCTCCGCTATTAGTGACTTTGGAGTGACTCTTTGTTGCATGTTGAGGGATAGTTTTATGATCCAATTATGTTAGTATTGTTGAGGGAACTTACACTAGCGAAAATATGAACCCTAGGCCTTATTTCCTATGATTGCAATACCGTTTACGCTCACTTTATCACTTGCTACCTTGCTGTTTTGATATTTTCAGATTACAAAAACTATTATCTACTATCCATATACCACTTGTATCACCATCTCTTCGCCGAACTAGTGCACCTATACAATTTACCATTGTATTGGGTGTGTTGGGGACACAAGAGACTCTTTGTTATTTGGTTGCAGGGTTGCTTGAGAGAGACCATCTTCATCCTACGCCTCCTACGGATTGATAAACCTTAGGTCATCCACTTGAGGGAAATTTGCTACTGTCCTACAAACCTCTGCACTTGGAGGCCCAACAACGTCTACAAGAAGAAGGTTGTGTAGTAGACATCAAGCTCTTTTCTGGCGCCGTTGCCGGGGAGGTTAGCGCTTGAAGGTATATCTTTAGATCTTGCAATCGAGTCTTTTAGTTTCTTGTTTTATCACTAGTTTAGTATATAAAAGAAAACTATAAAAAATGGAATTGAGTTTGTCTCATACGCTTCACCTTTTTAATATCTTTCGTGAGTATGATGGAAAGGATAATTGTGCTAAAGTGCTAGAAGAAGAAATCTATAATATGTTTGGCACTAAATATTTGAATGATGAGCATGATTGCAATGTTGTTAGTATGAATTCCTTGAATATCCATGATGCTAATGATATGCAAAGCCACAAGCTTGGGGAAGGTATGTTTGATGAAGATAATATTTTTTGTCCCCCAAGTTTGGTTGAGCAAATTTATTATGATGAAAACATGCCCCCTATTTATGATGATTATATTGATGAAAGTGGATTTGGAGAGGTCATGACTTTATTTCGCGATGAATCCACTATTCCGGAAGAGGTTCCAATTGATTATGAGAACAAAGTTGCTATCTATGATGATTATTGTGATGACTTGTATGCTATAAAGAATAATTATATCCATTAAACTTGTCATCATGATTTTAGTTTTCAATTGGATTATGCCTCACATGATAATTATTTTGTTGAGTTTGCTCCCACTATTATTCATGAGAAGAACCTTGCTTATGTGGAGAGTAGTAAATTTTCTATGCTTGTAGATCATGAAAAGAATTCTTTAGGTGCTGGTTATATTGTTGAATTCATTC